>NW_006922468.1:571901-573884 GCF_000298275.1 Orycteropus afer afer
ACTCCAGGTCTTTGCACATTTCATTATAATAATTTACTTTGTCTTTTTTGAGCCTCCCTTTGAAATATTCTGTTCAGTTCTTTTATTTCCTCATTTCTTTCATTTGCTTTATCTACTCTCCATTCAAGAGCAAGTTTCCGAGTCTCTTCTGACATCCATTTGGGTCTTTTCTTCTCTTCCTGTCTTTTTAATGATGATTTGCTTTCTTCATGTATGATGTTTTTGATGTCATCACTTAACCCATCTAGTCTTTGCTCAGTGATGTGATGCTCAGTGGATCGAATTTATTGTTCAGATGGTCTCTAAATTCATTTGGGATATAATCATTGTTGTATTTTGGCACTCATGGGCTTAATTTTCTTCAGTTTCAACTTGAACTTTCATGTGAGAAATTGATAATCTGTTCCACAGACTTGTTTTGATGGATGATCTTGAGCTTCTCCATCTCCTCATTCCACAGATGTAGTCAGTCTGATTCCTGTGTGTTCCCTCTGGTGAGGCCCACATGTACAGATATCACTTATGCTATTGAAAAAATGTATTTGCAGTGAATAAGTTCTTGGTCTTACAAAATTCTATCATGCAACCTCCAGCATCATTTCTATAACCAAGGTCGTCTTTCCCAACTATACATGATTCTTCTTTGTTTCCAGCTTACACAATCAAATCATCAGTAACAATGAATATATCTTGAAGGCATGTTTGATCTATGTCAGACTGCAGAGGTTGGTAAAAATCTTCATTTTCTTCATCTTTGGCTTTAGTGGTTGGTGGGTCCTTGTAGACATATGGATATTATCCTGTCACTAACAGCATTGTACTTCAGGATGCATCTTTAAACATGCTTTGTTTCCTTTTAGTTTGTCATTCCTGGTGTAGTAGCCCATGTGATTGTCTGACTCAAAATGGCCAATACCAGTTCATTGCAGGTCATTAATGCCTAAGCTATTGATTTTTATGTGTTCTATTTCACTTTTGACAATTCCCAATTTTCCTAAATTTTTGTTTAGTACTTTCCACATTGCAATTATTACTGAATTCTTCAGCTGTTCCTTACCATTTCAAGTCATGGCACATCAGCAAATGAAGGTACCAGGCAAATGTTACAAAGCATTTTTCATCTCTGTCAATAAATATGTAACAGCACCCCACTCTGTCAATAAGCCTCCTACCTGAAGGCACTCAGCGTTTCATTCTGTGGTCCAGGAAGCCCACCACTCTAGTTCATACTAGTTTCTTGGTTCCGCTGCTGCTATTTCTCTGTTGCCACTTCTTGCTGTCTTTGATATCACTGCTGTCTGTCTCCTGGATTGAAGAAGTTCAGTTCAGAGACCTTTGTCCAAAGGTTGCAATCCATTCTTGGCCCTTTTTTCTGAGATACCTCCCACATACACACGCACTTCTTGCCTCTAGTATAGTTCATTTCAAGCCTGGCTAGATGACAAAACTGACCAATCCCCATTTCAGGGTACCATACACCTTATATTCATGACCCCCTCCCAGAGTGCCATGTACCTTATTTACATTATTAACAAGCTATCCAATCCCATTGATACACCTCAAGCCCCTTACATTTGCATAGTCCCACCCGGTCAAATGGTGGAAGTCACAAAGACCATGCTTAAGAAGACCATATTAAATAATTCATTGCACGAAGGGGCCGTAAAGTATCTATCACAGATGCTCAACTCGGTCAGGTAGCAAGAAGATAGCCTAGACAATATGGAAATGAAGTGACAGGGCTTTGATTCAATAAAACTTTTATTTACACAGGCAAAATGCATAGACTAGTTGATCAACCCCTATGGTTAAAAAAAAAAGAAAAAGAAAAAGAAAAGAAAAAAATAGAGATTATCATATAAAATAAAAAAGCAAGATCCAGCAAACTTTTGTCTTTAGAAAACTCACTTTGAATAGAAAGATATAGATATTTTAAAACTAAAGTGATGGGAAACAAGATATAGCTTGCAAATGCCAATTAAA
>NW_006922468.1:594812-596492 GCF_000298275.1 Orycteropus afer afer
TTCCTTTTTAATATTTCCCGAATCCTGATAGTATATACTTGCTAGGTTTTGAAGTTATTTGTGACTTAATATATTTCCTCCTTTCTATCAAGATGGATAATGTTGAAATTTATCCCTAGTTATCAGTTTAGAATGCGAAGGAATCTCCTGAGAGAATACTATTTGCCTTATGTGGAAGAAAATTTATCCATGTTCTCATAAACAGGGAAAGTTATTAGACAACTTCCTATGACTAAAACCTGATATACTAACTTTTAAATCTGATGCTGTCATACTTGATTTTAGTATTTTATATTGTATTAGGGTTTACATATACTTACATATGTAAGTAAAAGTGCTATGTAAATGTCATCTGTTAACTGATTAAATGTTTCTTTTCTGAATGTAGGCACCATCCAAACTTACTGAGTGTGAGAAGTTCACAACTTATTTTTTCTGCAATGATTAAAGTAAGATATATTTACAATTAAATTTACAGTTTTTAGAAAGTTCAAGATATTGTCCAGCTTTCACATTATCTCTCAAGACAAATTTTCTTAATACATATATTGGTTACAGCATTTTCATAACCAGGGAATTGAAGGTAAAGGTGATTGAGAGTATAGAAAGAGAACAACTAGTCACTTTAAGTTAGGAAAACCATCAAGGAAAATAAAATTATAATCCTACAACATTTTAAAATATTTAATAAGCACATATTTGAGTCTGCAACTGCTAATTTAAAAGTGGTGAATAAATCAGACAAAATTTCTTCTATTGTTGAAATTGCAAAATATAATAAAACTGTAGGGTAAACACTGTGCATACCTTAGATGCTTAAGATCCTAATAACATCACTGTAGGGGCTTATCAGGGTGTCTCATTCTGATAAGAATAAGATACAAATTCATTCTGTATGCTGAGCAAATCATCTGAGAAGCTAGACTATATGAAGAAGAAAGTGGCATCAGGATTAGAGGAAGGCTCATTAACAACCTGAGATAATGCAGATAACACAACATTGCTAGCTGAAAGTGAGGATGACTTGGAGCACTTATTGATGAAGATTAAAGACTACAGTCTGCAATATGGATTATAGCTCAATATAAAGAAAAAAAAATAATCCTCAGAACTGGACCAATAAACAGCATCATGATATATGGAGAAAAGATGGAAGTTGTCAAAGACTTCATAATGCTTGGTTCTATAATCAACGCCAATAGAAGCAGCAATGAAGATATCAAAAAGAGTAGCACACTGGGCAAATATATTGCAAAAGGCCTGTTTAAAGTGCTGATGAGCAAAGATATCTTCTTGAAGACTAAGATGCCCCTGATCTAAGCCATGGTATTTTCAATCACCTCATATGAATGTGAGAGCTGGACAAAGAATAAGGGAGACTGAAGAGTTGATGTTTTTGAGTTGTGGTGTTGGTGAAGAATGCTAAAAGTACCATGGACTGCTAAAAGAACTAACAAATCTGTCCTGGAAGAATTACAGTCAGAATACTCCATGGAAATGAGAATGGCCAGACTTCATCACACCTACTTTGGTCATGTTGTC
Source organism: Orycteropus afer afer (assembly GCF_000298275.1). Taxonomy (NCBI): domain Eukaryota; kingdom Metazoa; phylum Chordata; class Mammalia; order Tubulidentata; family Orycteropodidae; genus Orycteropus; species Orycteropus afer. The sequence continues at coordinate 596,355 of NW_006922468.1, forward strand.
AGAAGGCACCATTCCCTGAAGAAGGATATCATGCTTGGGAAAGTGGAGGGTCAATGGAAGAGGGGAAGGCCCTCAACAAGGTGAACTGACATGGTTGCTTCAGCGATGGGCTCAGGTATAGCAGGGATTTTGAGGTTG
>NW_006922468.1:597527-598619 GCF_000298275.1 Orycteropus afer afer
AAATGAGGTTGGTGAGTTGGACAGACTGTACATAATTTAGAGCCATGTATGCTGTGATAAGGACAGAGCATTTTATTCAAAGACAAAGGAGAATTAAGCATAAGAGTGACAGATTTCATTTATCTTTTTAAAAATATCAAATCAGTTCATTGTGAGGAACAGATTCATGATGAGACAAGTGGATGGATGATGAGTAATTAGAAGCTTTAGGCAGTCTTCTAGAACAAAGATGATAGTGTCTGTGACCAGGAAAGTAACTATGGACATAATGAGAATTGATCTAATTTGACAACCTTTTGGTGATAGAGGTGACAATTCTTCCTAGTATGTCATATGTAGAGAAATGAAGAAAGAGGAGGAATCAAAAGTGACATATTTGATTTTTAGGTGAGAAAGTGGAGACATGATGGTTCCATTTATTGTGATGAAGAATACTGTCAATGAAACAGCTTTTCTGAAGCACAACAGTTGTTGGGAAACCATATGTTCTCTTTCTGAGCACATTACACTTAGATTGCCTATTGGAAGTCTAAGAAGGGTTGGTTGTACAATGGTTAAGCACATGGCTGCTAACCAGAAGGTTGGTGCCTCTTACTCACCCAGTGACTTCCTGGGAGAAAGATGTGACAATCTGCTTCCATAATGATTACAGCAAAGAAAACTCTATGCAGCAATTCCTCTCTGTCACATGTATCACTACAAATTTGAATCAACTTAACAGCTCCAAATAACAACAACATTAAACATACAAATATTATTGTCAATAAACATGTGGATTCAGAAGTTTTGAATTCAAGGAAAATGTATATACAGTAATAGATTTTATCTCAATATAAAGAAAACAAAAATCCTCACAACTGGACCTATAAGCAGCATCACGATAAATGAAGAAAAGATTGAAGTTGTCAAAGACTTCATATTGCTTGGTTCTACAATCAATGCCAACAGAAATAGCAGTCAGGACATCAGACGATGTATAGCATGGGCAAATAAGCTGCAAAGGACCTCTTTCAAGTGCCGAAGAGCAAAGATGTCTTCTTGGGGACTAAGGTGGACCTGACACAGGCCATGGTACTTTCAATCATCTTATAT
>NW_006922468.1:599859-601219 GCF_000298275.1 Orycteropus afer afer
TTTTTAAAATCTTTTTCTATATCTCTATCACTATTGTCTCTCCTGTGTTGTATTTCCTAATTAAATGATTCATGTTTTTCATTAATCCTTCAACAATTTTAGGCCCTATATGTCTAATTTTTATTTCCTAATTATTCTCCTTCTTCATTCATACCTTGTGGTTTTACAGTTAGAACCTAATCCATATTTGATGCCTCTAACTTTTTTTTGTATTTCTATTGCTTTTTCTCTGAGTGTCAATCTGCTAATTTTTTGTAATCTATATGCTTGCCCACTAATTCCTCTTTGCCTGTGTGTTTATCATCATAGTTATCAATTTTTGAAGGTTATATAGTTTCTAATTTTTAAAAATTTTGTTTGCTACTTTAAGCAATATGTTTATTAAGTTTTGATATATGATTAATTTTATTCCTTGAATTCAGTATATTCTTTGATTGCTATCTGACATGATTTAAGGGAGCTCTGGTGGCATAGTGCCTAGGGTATTTGACTGCTAGCCAGAAGGTTGGCAGTTCAAACTCACCAGTCACTCCTCTGAGGAAGATTGTGCAATCTACTTCCTTAGAGATAGTGCCTCAAAAACCCAAGGTGGGGCAGGGGGTGCTATGGGTTTAATCAACTCGACAGCAGAGAGTTTATACTTTGTAAAATTGTTCTTCAGTTTTTTTTTTTTTTTCCTATTGAATTTTGCTAGTAGAAAGTTGCTTCCCTATGTGTTTTATGAATTTTTTTGAGAGTCCTTTGCTAAAGGGATGTTCCTGTGATGTTCTACTTTATTTACCCAGTGATAGAAGTTTCAGAATACAAGTATCTTAACTATCTTCTACTAAGGTTTTTGTTTGTTTGTTTGTTTGTTTGTTTGTTTTTAATATTCATTGTCTTGTTGTTAATAGCTGGGGCTGGTAAGTTTGTGTGGCCAAAGGCATCCTAACCAGTGCAGACTCCATACATTTCCTAGGCCCTTACTTAGCACTTGAGATTGATCTTACATTCCTCTTGCCTTTCAAGGGTTCTTCCTTTCAGTGTCACTCATTTAACTCCCTCCAAAAAAAAAAACAAAAAAACTCACTGCCTTCGAGTTGGATCAGACTCAAAGCGACCCTGCTTGGGTTTCCCAGGTGGCATCTCTACGTAAGTAGATCAGGGGATCTCCAATCTTTCTTCCCAGGAGTAGGTGTTGGGTTTGAACTGCCAGGCTTCTGGTTAGCAGTCTAATGCCTTAAGAAATTTTACTGTCTGTCATGTTTGTGATCTATTTAGAGAAAAAATTGAAAACTTGTAAAGTTTACGAAATACTATCTAGAGAAACGCTGGCTTTAGCGTTTACATACAATTTTTGATTTTTCTCTTTTTTTCCATG
>NW_006922468.1:602354-602908 GCF_000298275.1 Orycteropus afer afer
CTAATAGTTATTCTGCTGCTTTTTTTTGGTATCTGCTTATAGTAGTCTCAAAATCAATTATACCAATTTTAGATATTTTTATTGCAGTACCCTAATTATTGGCACCACTTTTCATGATAGTTAGCTTTTGTTGCATAAGAAGTCATCTCAAATATAGTAGCTTAAAACAGGAAGCATTAATTTATGTTGCAATTCTGAGAGATGGTTGTTTGGGTTGGATGCATGTGGACAGTTATTTGGTCTCAGTTAGACTCTCTTATGTGCTTGCAGCCAATTGCCATACCTCATGGGGACTGGCAGATTTCTGAGAGCTTCATCAAAGAGAGATTGCACCAGGTTCTTATAGTATCTTATTATTCTGCAGCTTTACTTAGGCTTGTTCTCATAGTAGCTGTGTTTCAAGAGCACAAGAGGCAATTTCATTTTGGGTTTATAATTCATGCAAGGCTACCATGTTCTATTCTCTCACCAAAAGGTGAGACTGAATTCAAAGGGTGGATAAACTGACACTACATGTAGATAGAAGGTGCTGCAGAGTTATTATTATTATTATT
>NW_006922468.1:633504-634576 GCF_000298275.1 Orycteropus afer afer
TTCCCTTCAAGGCTCAGGGATCCAGGATTATCTTCTGTGTCTCTGTTAATTGGTTTCCCTTTTCTTTGTTGAAGAGGATCTGTATAGTCTTTCTGCCTCATCCACCATCTTGCCAGAACCTCTCCTATTTTTTCCATTTTTAAATGCAGTTTCTTCTTTGTATTCTTATTTCTATAAAATTTATGTCAACTATTGCCCTCATCCTTATTCCTTGACTCTGATTTGACTTGTAACAGGCCTTAACTTTAAAATGAAACTATTCTATAAAATTTGAGTATTTCACATGTCACTGTTATTGAGTACTGCAATTTTTATTTATTGGAGGAGTCAACATGAGTGTTACATTATAGGGTGCATGGGGCTTACTCAAAGAAATTGCCAATAATTATATACTTGCTCTTAGCTCTCCCCACAGCTCTAAGCCAAAAAAATTATTTTGCTCTTCTCACACTTCTTCTATTTATGCATAATCTCACTTTCCTACCATCCCTTTCCTTTATCATGAAACATACTATTTTTTTCTTCTTTCATGAAAGCTCGAAAATGCAATACTATTCAAGAGTTGATTATGTTCATTGCATGCCATACCTTCCAGGAAAAGAAAGGCAAATTGGATGAGTTCTGGATCCAAGATTAAGAAAAATGGTGGAAGTTTCATGCAAGCTGCATTTTGCTTTTTTCTTATACATGAGCTATAAGTAAATTATAACTAAATAAGATATAAAACCAAGCCATCTACAAGTATAAAAAATATTATTTAGAGGATATATTATTGTGTAAAACTATAATAAAGCTAAAAGAATAGTTCAAATATTAAGGCACTTCATCGTGCCTATTATATCATTTCCCATATTGTGTTCAGAGAAAAATGTGTTTTCTTTCCTGATCCATATATGATTGTGCTGGCTCTCTTAATTAAATAAGACTTGTTTCTGAACAATCATAACTTCTGTGATAATAAAAGCTTCTACATGAGGATAAGAGAGGAGTATTGTCATTTCTCACAGTCTTATATTTTTATTCTTTATTTTCTTTAAAAATAATTTATATAGGCTATCTCATATCAACATTT
>NW_006922468.1:640536-644427 GCF_000298275.1 Orycteropus afer afer
TAGTGCCTAAGGCACTTGACTGCTAACCAAAAGGCTGGCAGTTCAAACCCACCAGCCACTCCTCAGAAGGAAAGTTGGGCAATCTACTTCCGTAGTGATACTGCCTCGGAAACCTAAGGAGGGGTCCCTATGAGTTGGGTACAACTCGACAGCACATAACAACAAGTGACGACCATATTTTTCAAGAAATCAAGGCAGATTGTCTCCTTTTCTCAACTATGTGATAAGCAGTTGGAAAAATTTATTATGTAGTTGCTTCCTTTACATAAAACATGAGAAATAAATGACAGACTTGAATGTTAATACCTAAGGTAGAATTTTTGTGTTTTCTTAGGTCACAATACATCTGTTACAATAAAGCCTTGAGCTTTCTCTAGAGAGCTTCTTATTATAGCACATACTTGTTGTATTATATTACTTCCTTGACTAATTAATATATACCCATACTGACTGCCCTAGATTTACAAACCAGCTACCATTTGATAGTAATCTACTTGTTATTAATAAGAGGAATTTGGTACAAATACCACATGTAAATAGTAAAATAAATAAAATACAAATTTAATGGAATACAAACTTATAATCTTGTAGCTCCTAATAAATTATTCAAATATACAGTTATTTTCAAATTTACTGTTCTATATGAAAAAATGTACCATGTGATAAAATATATTTATATTTTATTCTATATTATTTAATGTGGGAGCTCTGGTAGCATAGTGCCTAAGACACTTGACTCCTAATCAGAAGGTTGGTGGTTCAAACCACCAGCCACACTTCGGAAGGAAGATGGGGCAATCTACTTCCGCAGTGATACTGCCTTGGAAACCCAAGGAGGGGTCGCTATGAGTCGGGTCCGACTCGACGGAAGATAACAACAACGACATTATTTAACGTAGCATTTTAAATGACATTTACATTGTGTCTTACAGAATTTCAAGGCATTTTCACATATATGCCACAACTTCACTTAGGTTTTTTATGCTTTGAGGTTTATAAGCGTTTTAAATCTCAGAGAAATTAAGTGATTTGTTCAATATAACATAGGCAGTAAAAGTAGCTATTTATCTGTTTTTTACAGACTTAACTCCTTCCTAGCACTAACTGTTCTGTATGGAACATCCAGTCTGTAGTTACTTTCTGCAATGATATATTAATTTACTGCTGTTAGATTCGTAACTTTACCCCTACAGTGACATTATTCTCACAAAGATCACTAGTGACTTATTGGCCATTAAATTGAAAGGGTAAGTTTTTAAATAACTTGACATCTTTGCACATTCAACATTGCTGATAACTCCCCCCTTCTACCACCTGTCTGTCAGTCTGTGGTGGTTTCCTCATTGTTTTGATGCTTTAATCTATGCCACTGTTATATAAAATACCATCAAGTCACTCATGGTGGATGCCTATACACAGAGTTTCCAGACTAAGACAAACTAAGAAGGAAGGTCTGGTGATCTGCTTCCAAAAATTAGTCAATGAAATCCCTATGGGTAGCAACAGACTGTTATCCCACATAGTGCTGGAAGATGAGTCAGCATGTTGGAAAGCACTCAAAAATGGACCCAAACATACCAATGATCATGAAATGATGAATACCCAACAACTGTCCCATTAGTTGTCCATAGGGTGGCCTGTGCCAGAGCCTGTTCAAAGACAACAACACATAACACACAACTGACAACAATTAAGAACATACTCCTTGAATTTTTCTTAACTCTAACCATACCATCTTATCCTCTTTGTTCTCTGCTATATGAATGCTATCTAAGAATTTTGCATTTTATCTCTTCATTCTTCTTGACAATTATTTTCTTGACAATTTTCTTCTAGGCTTCATTTTTTTCTATGTTCTCAGGTCCCTTAGTGTTCATATTCCTCGCCTCAGATCCATCTGATTTTATTTAAATTGAGTGTTCTTTTATTTGTTAAGAAAACATTTCTATTGACTTGGAAGAAAAGACATAAATCACTGATATTTAGCTCAATGACTTTTCCCAGAGTGAGCACATATATATTACCTCAACCCGGATCAGGATATTGATCACTGCAACTCTCCAGAAATCTTCATGCTCTTTCCCAGCCACCCTCCTACTCATTCCCAAAGATAATCCTCATTCTGAATTTTATTACCATATATTAGTTTTTCCTAACTACTAAATTTATATACATGGAATCATAAAAGACCTTCTTTTTATATATTTGTTTGAGATCAATGCATATGACTTTTGTAACAGTGGTTTAATATTTCTATAGAATTTGATTTTACTTCTATATAATTTTTTAAAATTAATTCAATTGTTGAAGAACATTTTCACTGGAAAAGAACATTATGGTTGTTTCCAGGTTTGAGATATTTTTTTATAGATATTCTATGAATGTTATTTTCATGTACTTTAGTTGAAAATGTGCAAAATTTCTGTTGGGATATATCCAAGAATAAATCAATGCATCATATATGTACTTATTTATATTTAGAAAATATTTAAAAAAAGATTTTTAGCATTGCATATACTGTTACCACCAGCATGAAAAATTCTAGTTGTTCCTTATCCTTACCAACATTGGTAAATTCTGTCTTTGTCATTTATGTTTCTGGTATGCGTGAAGTTGTTCATCTCTGTGTTTTAATTTCTATTTTCCTGATGAATTATGATGCTGAGCACTTTTTACAAGTTTTCTGAATATTTGAATATACTGCTTTGTGAAATGTTTATTCAAGATTCTATTGAATTATCACTCTTAAAATTATAGACACAAAGATCTTTTTCTGATTTGTGTTACAAATATCTTCTCCCATTCTGGGTTCTGCCTTTTCACTTTATTAATATTGTCTTTTGATGAATGTATATATTTAATTTTAAAGTAGTTTAATATATTGCCCCCTGGTAGCCTAGTGCTTAAGGCATTTGACTGTTAACCAGAAGGTTGGCGGTTCAAACCTACCAGCCAGCCACTCCTTGGAAGGAAGACTGGGCAATGTACTTTTATAGAGATGTTGTTGTTGTTGTTATGTTGAGTCAGACCTGACTCATAGTGACCCCTCCTTGGGTTTCTGAGGCAGTATCACTACGGAAGTAGATTGCCCCATCTTCCCACCTCGGAAACCCAAGGAGGGGTTGCTATTAGTCCTATCTGACTTAATGGCAGTGAGTTTGGTTTTTGGTTTTGTTTGGTAGAGCATTTTGTGTCTTTTGCTTTTATTCTAAAGTAGTTTTGTGTCTTTTTCCATGAGTGGAATTAATAAGAAAAAGATCTTTTGATATTTCTGTCACATTTTGGTATTATGGTGAAAAATGGGTCAGTAAATGTTCTTGTTTACTTTTCTTTGTATTCCTTTGAAAAGTGTAATAATTGCTCAGTTCTCCCTTAAATTAATGGAAATTTTATAGGTGGAACCATCAAAGCTTTAGACTTTCAATGTGAAAAGTTTTTAATGATTTTTTTTTTCTTTTAATCTGGTTTAATAACTTACAGCTATTTTCATACACCTAAAATAATTCACATCATCCAGTTTTTAGAATACATGGGTATAAATTTATTGATAATATTTTCTTTTTTTAGTGTCTCCATTTCATTTCTGTTATTGACAATTTATATATTTTTTCTCTTTTCTTCTATAATCATATTTGTTAAATGTATATACTAATTTCATTATATTTCTTCATTCTTCTCCCTGGTGGTCTAGTGGCTAGAATTTGGTATGGCTTCATTAATATATTTAAAGATTTTTCCTGTTACATTGATTTTTGTTTTTTATTATTTTCTTCCTCCTAGATTCTTTAGAATTTATGTGCCAAAATTTTCAAGCTTCTTGAAATAGAATTTATGAAATTATGAATGAGTGTTTTGCCTTTTCTAATATATTCATTTAAAGTATAGATTTCT
>NW_006922468.1:644560-645875 GCF_000298275.1 Orycteropus afer afer
TTGGAAATTTTCTGCCTATCTTTTTATTAATGATTAATTTTACTCAATTTAATTAAATTTCTGAATGCTTTCTATCCTTGAAGTTTGTTAGGTTTATTTTATGGCACAGCACTTGAACATAGTATGAATTCTATTGTTGCTGTTTGTAACAACTCTGATGCATCAAGTACACTTCCTCAAAATATGGTTTGAAAGTCATGACATGATGACACATTCAAACACTCCAAGATGGTATGAAAAATTTTATTAGTCATAGAATGGGGCTTTTTAAGGAAAACAGACCAGGCCTCCCAAGTTGATGTGAAAATGATCTGAAAATTTGACAGAGCAGGGAAAGAGACTGGTTTGAGGCCTATATGGTGGTTACAGATTTCTAACATCTACTTTGTCAAAAGTAGGAGCACCCAGACTTTCTTATCACCTCACCAACATGAGGGGCATGAGGAGAAGAAGGAAATGTTAAGTTTAAAAGCTATCAGCAGTGAAAATCATTAAATAGAGTTATATTCTTTATTACATTGTATCATACAGAGTACTATATACATTTTTCTAGTAGAAATAATCTCCACAACAATAAAATCATATACATCAGTTCACATTTGTTGATTCTGTTGTTCAGATCTTCCATATCTTATTTTTATTTGTTTTATCAGCTACTTGCTTTATCAGCTCTCAAGAGGTAAATGAGGAATATTAAATATTTAAGTTTGTGAAACTTTCCTCATGGTTTAATTCTTTTACAATATTAAATTTGTCTCCTTATCTCTGGTAATACTTCCTGACTTCAGGTCCACATAGATTTATGTTAGTAGAGCTATATGAGATTTCTTGTGGAAAATGTTTTAATAGTGTATAATTTTCCAATATTTGATAATTAATATTTTTGTTTTCTTATAATTAAGTTTTTTATAAACATTACAGGTGTCCCGGTTGCACAATGGTTAAGTATGCAGCTGCTAAAGAAGTTGTTGGCGTTTTGAACCCACCAGCATTCTGCTAGAGAAAAGACCTGGCAATCTGTTCCTTTAAAGATTATAGCCTAAGAAGTCTTATGGGACAGTTCTTCTATTTTATTGCATTGTTATGAGTTGAAAGTAACTTGATGGCCCATAACAACAAAATAACTTAAACAACATAGTATATTGTTTTAATCTAGTCAGATAGTCTTAATTTTTATTTGAGATTTTCATTCTGTTTATATTTAATGAAATTAATCTTGGAGCTGGGCTATATTTACTATCTTACTATTTATTTACAATTTGACTCTTTGATATTTCTTCCTTCTTCTTTCAGCTATGACTTTCAGATAGCCAAT
>NW_006922469.1:0-934 GCF_000298275.1 Orycteropus afer afer
TTCTGCTTAAATTAGGAGACCATCTGAAAAACAAATTTGACAAACTGAACACAAATGAACAAAAAAAAGAAGTGTTGCAGGATGACATAAAAGATATCATACATGAAGAAAGCAAAGCATCCTTAAAAGGCCAGGGGGGAAATAAAAAGACCAAAATAGATGTCTAAAGAGAATCTAAAACCTGTTCTAGAGTGTGGAGTAATGGAAATGTATAGAAGAAATAATGAAGAAAAGAAGCTTGGCAGAAGATTTTAAATGGCAGCTCAGGAAAATAAAGTAAATTATTATAATGAAATATAGAAAAAGTTGGAGTTAGAAAACAAAACTAGAATAACATGCTCAGTATTTCTCAAGCTGAAAAAAACTGAAGAAAAATTTCAAACCTCTAGTATGAATATTGGATTCTTTGGAAAAAAAAAATGCATGACACTTAAATCATAGGGGAAAAAAAAAAGCTAAACTCATGGCCATTTAGTCAATTCCAACTTTTAGTGACCCCTCATTAGGTTTCTGAGGTGGTATCTCTACGGAAGTAAATTGCCCAGTCTTCCTTCTGAGGCATGGCTGGTGGGTTTGAACCACCATCCTTTTGGTTAGCAGTCAAATGACTTAGGCACTACACTAAGAGAGATCCTAAAGCATAAAAAGAAAATGGAAAGGATATACAGTCACTCTACCAGAAACATTTGGTTGACATTTATCCAATTCTGGATGTAGCATATGATTAAGAACTGATAAGACTGAAGGAAGTGGTCCAAGTTTTTCTGAAGGCATTGGAGAAAAAAAAAAAAAACAAGGTTCAGGAATTGATGGAATACCAGTTGAGATGCTTCACCAAGTTAATTCAACTCTGTAAGTGCTTACTTATCTATCCTAGTAGATTTGAAAAGAGCTGTATGCACAACCAACTGGAAAAGATATCTACTTGTGTCCA
>NW_006922469.1:3314-4761 GCF_000298275.1 Orycteropus afer afer
GTTTGTTTCTACTTTATCAAGCAAGACATTCTTTTTCCAGAGACAGTTCCTTTCTGATAACAGAGCCAAAATAGGTTAAATAAAGTTTTAATACTTTTATTTCTAAGAAACATTCTGGCTATACTTTTTCTAGGACAAATGTATTCATTCCTTTAACAGTCTGATGTGTATTCAGTGTTCTTCACAAACACTATAATTCAAAGGCATCAGTTCTTTGGTCTTCCCTATTCATTATCCAGCTTTCCTATGCATGCAAAGTGATTGAAAATACCATGGCTTCAGTCAGATGCACATTTGTCCTTAATTTGACATCTTTGCTTTTCAACATTTATGAAAGTCTTTTGCAGTAGAACTGCCTGATGCAATATGCCCTTTGATCTCTTGTCTGCTGTTTCATTGGGTGTTGATTATAGATCCAAGTTAAATGAAATCCTTCACAACTTCAAGAACCTTTTTTTGTTATACTACAAAGTATTATTTCAATCTTTTATGACTTCTAACTTTTGTTAAGAACATAAAATTATTGAAGTGAGACAATAATGGAATTATTCCAATAATACAATGAAAAATAGCAACCAAAGCATTTCACTGAGACTTTTTTCATTAAGTTTTAAGTGTCCCGATTTTTATCAACATAACAAATTAGCCCATTAAAGAAGAGTGTTAATAATTAAATAGGAAAGAAAATTAGCTCATTTAATGTGTTGATGGGCAAACAAATAATCTTTTTCATATTTCTTTTATTTTCCCAATTTTCCCTATATGTATTTTTCATAACTGCAAGTTAAGGAAGATATTATTAGCCTGATTATTATCACTGAGGAAACTGAGACTCAAAGTTTAACTGTTGTTGTTAGGTGCAGCGGAGTCCGTGCTGACACATAGCAACCCTGTGCACAGCAGAAGTAACACTGTCAGTCCTGGGCCATCTTCACAATTATTGTCATGCTTGAGTGCATTGTCTCAATCAACTTGTCAATCCATTTTGTTGAGGCTGTTTCCCTATTTTGCTGACCCTCTACTTTACCCAGCACGCTACCCTTCTCCCGGGACTAATCCATTCTGAAAACAGCCCAAAATATGAGAGAAGAAGCTTGGCCATTTTCAATTTTTAGAAGTATTCTGGCCATACTTCCTCCAAAACAATGTTATTGATTATTCTAGCAATCCATGGCACATTCAATACTCTTTGCCTACACCACAATTCAAATTAATAAATTCTTCTGAAGTCTTCTTAATTCATTGTCTAGGTCTCATACGTATAGGAATCTGCTAAAAATTCCACAGCTTGGGACGGGCACACCTTAATCTTTAACATGACATCTTTGCTCTTTCACACTTTAAAGAGGCCTTTTGCAGCAGACTTTCCCAGTGCAGTATGTTTTTGGACATCTAGACTGCTGCTTCCCTGGATTTTGATTGTGCATCCCAGGAAAATGAAATCCTT
>NW_006922469.1:4861-5597 GCF_000298275.1 Orycteropus afer afer
TAGTGAGTGCATGGTTTAATATCAGGAAAAGTGTGCATCAGGGTTGTATCCTTTCATTATACTTATTCATTCCATATACTAAGCAAATAATCTGAGAACCTGGACTATATGAAGAAGAATGGTGCATCAGAATTTCAGGAAGACTCGGTAATAACTTGCTATATACAGATGACACAATCTTTCTTGATGAAAGGGAAGAATACTTAAAGATCAAAGGCTGGAGCCTTCAGTACGGATTAAAGTTCAACATAAACAAAACAAAAATCCTCACAAGTGGGACAGTAATCAATATTATGATAAAGTAGAAAAGATAGATGTTTCAAGGATTTCATTTTATTTGGATTCACAATCAACACCCATGGAAGCAACAATCAAGAAATCAAAAAACATATTTCACTGGGCAAATCTGCTACACAAGACCTCATGGAAGTGTTAAAGAGTTAAAGAGCAAAGACATCACTTTGAAGACTAATGCACACCTATCCCAATAGCCTCATATACACATGAGACCTGGGCAATGAAAAAGGAAGACCAAAGAATTGATGCATTTCAATTGTTTTTCAAAGAATACTGAAAATACCATTGCCTGACAGAAAAAACAATAGATCTGTTCTGCACAAATAGAAGGTGTAACCAGAATGCTTCTTAGAGGCGAGAATGGCCAGACTTTATTTCTCAAACATGGTCATGTTGTCAGAAGAGACCAGTCCCTGGAGAAGGATAATGTAGAGTATTA
>NW_006922469.1:6467-8884 GCF_000298275.1 Orycteropus afer afer
AAAGAGACTGTGAGAGACTGTTGGCCGAGGGACTGTGGGCTGGGAGAGAGACTTAGCATTTTTTTCCTGAACTTGAATTGTAGCCTGTGGTGCTTACCTAATAAACCCCATAACCTGTGAGCTCTGTGTGACCCCTGCAGAGAATTATCAAACCCAGGAGAGAGGTGGTGGTGCTTTGGGAGGAATGGTTAGAGAAAGGGCTGGAGGGAGGCAGCATGTTTGGCCTTGCAGGAATAGGCCTTGGGTTACTGCTTGTAATCCTGTCTTCCCCTTGTGGGATTAGAGGAGCTCAGAACATGTGGACTCCTTGTCCTTTTTTGCACCAGTTCTTTTAGCTTGAAAAATACTGAGATATTCTTCCTTTTTCATTTTCTGACACCAGGCATTTGCACATTTTATTATAATACTTTACTTTGTCTTCTTGAGCTGCCCTTCGAAATCTTCTGTTCTACTCTTTTACTTCTTCATTTCTTCCATTTGCTTTAGTTTTGCCATTGCTTGTTCAAGAGCAAATTTCAGAGCCTCTTTTGAAATATACTTTGGTCTTTTCTTCCTTCTCTGTCTTTTTAATTACCTTTTGCTTTCTTCATGTGTGTTGTCCTTAATGTCATCCCACAAATCGTCTGATCTTCAGTCATTGGTGTTCTATGTGTTAAATCTATTCTTTAGATGGTTTCTAAATTCAGGTGGTATATCATCAGGGTCATATTTCGACTGTCATGGAATTGTGTATGCATGTGCATGTGTGTGTATGTGTGTATATGTATATGTATATATATATTCATTTTCTTTAGCTTCTATTTAAACTTGTGTAGGAGCAATTGATCATCTGTTCAACAGTTGGCTCCTGGCTTTGTTCAGAATAATGATGTTGAGCTGCTCCATCATCTCATTCCACAAATGTAATCAATTTGATTCCTGTGTATATTACAAGTGGCAGGAATCATGTGTATATTTGCCATCTATGTGGTTTAAAAATGAAATCAGCAGTGAGTAAGCCATTGGCTTTACAAAATTCTATCTTTAAATCTCTGGCACAGTTTCTATCACCAAAGCCATGTTTTCCAACTACCGAGGCTTCTTCTTTGCTTCCTATTTCTGTGTTCCAATCACCAGTAATTACCAATACAACCTATGTGCATGTTAGGTTAATTTCAGACTTCAGGAGTTGGTAAAAATCTTCATTTTCTTCATCTTTGTCTTGAGCGGTTAGTTCTTTCCTTATTTAATGCATTTGGGGGTTAAAAGTTTGTTAAGTGTTAAAATTTTTGCCTTCTATGTGAGATATCTGGTTGCAATTTTCAGCCAATAGACTTCATGCACATCTACCATCACCTGTTATTTGACACTTACATGTTGCTATTATGCTTTACAGGTAGCTGTGATCCTTCCAGACTAAGAAAGAAAGGCCAAGAAATCTACTTGTGGAAAATACCAATGAAACATATGGATCACCACATTTCAATTCCTTTGTGCATGCAGTCTCCATGATTTGGATGCCAATTCAGAACAGGAAGTACAGTTGAGTTAGCAGACTTCCATACTGTTCATTATTCTTATGCATTCACCAACAGAATATGCAGCTGCATTTCCAGATAGCATCTCTTTTGAACATTTTACAGTCCTGCCTCCTACAGAGACTTTATTAGCTTTTCCTTACTTTCCTTTTCCACTATCATGACATTCAATATATTGAAACACACACAGATACATAAATGCACATGTCTGCCTATATACATATAAGAAGAGCTCTGGTGATACAGTGATTAAAGTGCTCATCTGCTAGCCAAAAGGTCGAAAGTTCAAATTCATCAGCTGGTCTATGGAAGAAAGAAGAGTCTGCTTCTATAACACTGGAACTTTGGGAACCCTATGGGGAAGTTCTACACTGTCCTATAGGGTCAGAATTAACTTAGGGACAACAGGTATAGAGGTATATAGACATATACACTTCATTAAACTTCTCAGTCATTAGCAAGTTATAAACAAATTTAAAAAAAATACACACACACACATGCACACAGACACATATATTTTTGTGTATATGTGTGTATGTTGTTGTTAGCAGTTGTTGAGTTGATTTTCAACTCACACTGACCCAAGGTAACAGAGTTTTCTAGGATGTAATATTTATGATATCAGAGCACCTGGTCTTTTCTGCCATGGAGCTACTCAGTGGTTTTAAACTGCCAACATTTTGGTTCCTGGTCAAGAGCTTAAACATCAGTGCTGATAGGGAGATGGATAGATAGATAGATAGATGGATAATCTGATATTAAGTGAGTTTAAGAGTGCTTTATAAATTAATAGAAGTAAAATCAATCTAAGAACAGACGTTTTCCTAAAAGCAGAATTTTAAGAACAGTTTAAAAACAACCAAGTCAAATTTATATTTATATAAGTATACATATAATATA
>NW_006922469.1:9639-11833 GCF_000298275.1 Orycteropus afer afer
TGATGTCTTTCCCTGGTTTAGGTATTAAGGTTATGCTTGCTTCATAAAATGAATTGGGGGGGGGGTTCCATCCATTTGTATGTTTTGGTATATTTTGAGTAGGATTGGTGTCAATTATTCTTTGAATGTTTGGTAGAATTCTCTGGTAAAACCATCTGGGCCAGGACTTTTTTTGTTGTTGTTGGTAATTTTTCATGCCCTGTTCAATTTCTTCTTTTATTATGGATCTCTTCAACTTTTCCACATCAGACTGTTCTAGTTTAGGTAAGTGGCATGTTTCTAGAAATCTGTCCATTTCTTCCAGATTTTCAAATTTGTTGTAGTATAGGTTTTCATAGTATCCTGATATTATCCTTTTCATTGCAGTTAGTTCTGTTGAGAAGTCGACCATTTTGTTTCTTATTTGTGTTACTTGTATTCTCTCCCTCTTTTCCTTTGTTAAATTTGCCAGTAATTTGTGAATTTTATTAATCTTTTCAAAAAACCAGATTCTAGTCTTGTTGATTTATTGTATTGTCTTTTTATTTGCTTTTTCACTGATTTCTGCTTGAATCTTTATTATTTCCTTCCTTCTGGTGCTGTAGGCTTTTCTTAATGTTCTTTTTCTAATTGTTGGAGATGTTGCTTTAAAGTGTTAATTTGGACTCTTTCTCCTTTTTTGATGTATACCTTTATTGCTATAAATTGGCCTCTGATCACTGCTTTTGCTGTGTCCCAAAGATTTTTGTATGCTGTGTTTTCATTCCCATTAGAGTCAAGGAATTTTTGAATTTCATTTTTTTGTTTGTTTGTTTCTTCTCTTACCCAGTCTTTCCTAAGAAGGGCATTGCTCAGTTACCATGTGTTTGTTCTTTTCAGCTGATGTTCCTATTGTTGATTTCTATTTTGATGGCATTGTGATCTGAGAAGATGCTTTGCAATATTTCAGTGTTTTAAAATATATTAAGGTGTGCTCTAGGCCTAACATATTGATTATCATGGAGAATGTTCCATGTGCACTGGAAAAGAGTGTATATTGTGCTGTTGTTGGGTGAAGTGCTCTGTAGATGTCTATAAGGTCAAGTTGATGGACTGTATTGTTTAGCTCTTCTCTTTGTTGATTTTTTTTTTTTTTTCCCCCAGGTGTTCTATCTTTCATTGAAAGTGGTGTATTACAGTTTCTCACTATGACTGTGGAGTCATTTATTCGTCTTTTCAACTCTTGTAAAGTCTGATTTATGTCTTTTTTGGCTCTTTCATTGTGTCCATACATATTTATTATGGTTATATCTTTTTGTTCAATTGATCCTTTAATCATTATATAATGACTTTCCTTGTCTCTTATGGTGGTTTTTTCTTAAATTCAATTTTATCAGAAATCAAAATTGCCACTGCTGCTCTTTTTTGGTTGCCATTTGCTTGATATATCTTTTTCCAATCTTTGATTTTTAGTCTGTTTTTATCTTTGTCTCTAAGGTGTGGCTCTTGTAGACAGTATATTGATGTGTTATGTTTTCTTTTCCATTCTGCAACTCTCTCTCTCGAATGGTGCATTTAACCCATTACATTCAGTGCTATTTTCTACAAGTATTAATTGGTTGCTGTCATTTTGTTATGTGTTTTTACATGGTGTTCCTGTTTTCTTTGTGCCATATAATTTTCTGTCCTGAGCTCATTATGTTTGTGAATCATGTTATTATTTCCTTTTTTGCTATTGCTTTAGTATTTGCTAAGAATTTCGCTTGTCCTCTTTTTTATTATGATGTGAAGGTTTATCGTTTTTCTGTGAGGTTACCTTGTAATTGATAATTTTATCCCAAATTTAGAACATTCCTTTCTATATTGCAACTCTCTTGACTTCCTCATCATTTAGAAGTTTTGTAACTACACAATATTTTCCCTCTTTTTAGTTTGTAGTTGTTCTTGTTTGCCAATTGATATATCTGGCTTCCTATTTACAATCTTGTAAACTTATTTTACGTTGGATACTTTGTATTGGTTTCTGGTTTATGTCAACTTGTGTATTAATGGTTGGTTGTTGTTTGCTGTTATTGGTTCTCTGTTCAAAAGACTCCCTTTGTTATGTCTTGTAAGATTGTTCTGGTTTTACCACATTCCCTTCATTTCTGCTTATCTGGAAATCTCCTAATTTCATCATCATATTTGAGATACAATTTGCTTGTGTATATAATTCTTGGTTGGAAATTTTTCTATT
>NW_006922469.1:11933-13602 GCF_000298275.1 Orycteropus afer afer
TGTTGACTTTTTTTTTTTTTTTCCCAGTTGTTCTATCTTTCATTGAAAGTGGTGTATTACAGTTTCTCACTATGACTGTGGAGTCATTTATTTGTCTTTTCAACTCTTGTAAAGTCTGATTTATGTCTTTTTGGGCTCTTTCATTGTGTCCATACATATTTATTATGGTTATATCTTTTTGTTCAATTGATCCTTTAATCATTATATAATGACCTTCCTTGTCTCTTATGGTGGTTTTTTCTTAAATTCAATTTTATCAGAAATTAAAATTGCCACTGCTGCTCTTTTTTGGTTGCCATTTGCTTGATATATCTTTTTCCAACCTTTCATTTTTAGTCTGTTTTTATCTTTGTCTCTAAGGTGTGGCTCTTGTAGACAGTATATTGATGTGTTATATTTTCTTTTCCATTCTGCAACTCTCTCTCTTGAATGGTGCATTTAACCCATTACATTCAGTGTTATTTTCTACAAGTATTAATTGGTTGCTGTCATTTTGTTATGTGTTTTTACATGGTGTTCCTGTTTTCTTTGTGCCATATAATTTTCTGTCCTGAGCTCATTATGTTTGTGAATCATGTTATTATTTCCTTTTTTGCTATTGCTTTAGTATTTGCTAAGTATTTCGCTTGTCCTCTTTTTTATTATGATGTGAAGGTTTATCGTTTTTCTTTGAGGTTACCTTGTAATTGATAATTTTATCCCAAATTTAGAACATTCCTTTCTATATTACAACTCTCTTGACTTCCTCATCATTTAGAAGTTTTGTAACTACACAATATTTTCCCTCTTTTTAGTTTGTAGTTGTTCTTGTTTGCCAATTGTTATATCTGGTTTCCTATTTACAATCTTGTAAACTTATTTTATGTTGGATACTTTCATAGCTGTATTGGTTTCTGGGTTATGTCAGCTTGTGTATTAATGGTTGGTTGTTGTTTGCTGTTATTGGTTCTCTGTTCAAAATACTCCCTTTGTTATGTCTTGTAAGATTGTTCTGGTTTTACCACATTCCCTTCATTTCTGCTTATCTGGAAATCTCCTAATTTTATCATCATATTTGAGATACAATTTGCTTGTGTATATAATTCTTGGTTGGAAATTTTTCTATTTCAGGATTTTATATATACCATCCCATTGCCTTCTCACTTGCATGGTTTCTGCTGTGAAATCAGAATTTTTTCTTATTGGTTGTCCTTTTGTAAGTAACTTTTCATTTTTTCTGTGCTGCTTTCAATATTCTTTCTTTATCTTTTGTTTTGATGAGTTTGATGAGGATGTGTCTTGGAGATTTTATTTTGGGGTCTATCCTCTTTGGGGTTCATTGAACTTCCTGAATGAATATATTCTCATCTTTCATCATAAAAGGGAAGTTCTCTTCCAATAAATCTTGGACAATTTTCTCAATGGTTTTATATTTCTCTTCCTATTTTGGAATTCCAATGACACAGAGGTTATTCCTTTTGATGGTATACCACATAAATCTTAGGCTTTCTCCATTTTGTTTTGATCTTTTATCTGATTGATCCCTTTCCAACAAAAATATTCAGGTATTTGTCTTCAATTTCGTTAATTCTGTCTTCCATTGATTCAATTCTACTCCTTTGCCCTTTCAATGTGTTATATATTTCTGAAAATTTAGCATTAATCTTCTGGATTTCTCTCTGTGGATTTT
>NW_006922469.1:17207-17731 GCF_000298275.1 Orycteropus afer afer
CCTAAATAGTATTATGTGAGAGCTAGGCAATGAATAAGGAAGACCAAGGAGGAGTTGATGCTTTTAAGTTATGGTGTTGGTGAAGAATACTGAAAATACTATGGACAGTTAAAAGAACTAACAAATCTGTCCTGAACAAAGTGCAGCCAGAATGCTCCTTGGAAGTGAGAATGGCCACTCTTTGTCTCACCTACTTTGGTCATGTTGTCAGAAAGAACCATTCCCTGGAGAAGGATATCATTCTCAGTAAAGTGGAGGGTCAATGAAAAGGGGGAAAGCCCTCAATGAAATGGATTGATGCAGTGGGCTCAGGTACAGAAGGGATCATGAAGCTGGGAGAAGACAGGGCAGTGTTTTGTTCTGTTGCACATAGGGATGTTATGAGTTGAAGATGACTTCATAACATCTAACAACAACAAATAGTATCTTCTCTTTTTTTTTTTTTTTTCCTTTAATGTCACCATTGATAAAATCTGCCTTTAATATGAAAATCATTCAAAGATTATGAGGTAGTGTATAAATGA
>NW_006922469.1:17906-22610 GCF_000298275.1 Orycteropus afer afer
CCTAAGGCACTACACCCCCAGAGCTCCCAGTAGTTAGTTAAGAGTCATTAAAAAGGTAGCTGTTTGAAAGGAACAAGAGAGTGGATCAAAACTTGGTGGAAAGGGAGGGATCAGGGGACTAGAGGTATTATTGTATATGGATGGATCATTTCCCTGGAATGAAAATATTGCTTAGAAGAGGACATATTGTCATCAGGAAGTCAAGGCAATGAACGGGCATTAATGTTAAAAGGAAATAAAAGTAAATTTATTTAATGCATATAGAGTTGTATGGGACTACTAACAACTACTCATATTTATAATGCACTTTTGTTTTTATCTATTTTCATTGGTGTGTGTACTTTCTTCCAACATATTGTTAATGTCTTTCGAAAGTAATGAAATGTCATTTAAAAACTATTACCAATCCTCTGTATATAATGCATACTTAATGAACACTTTCTGTTGACTGAAGACACATAAAAATATATTTTAATGGCAAAAAAAATTTAAAAGAAAAATTAAATTCACACTTCTTTAGCAAAAGTACTTAATAAATGAAAAAAACACCAGTGCAGTGCAATTACCAAAGATGTTAGTTAGTTTACATTATTATCTCTCCAAAAAAAATCATTTCTTTTTAAGACATTAAAAAATGCAAAAGCTAAATGATACAACATGAACTCAATATATTTCTATACCTCAGCTTTCATAAATATGTTTCATTGGGAAATGCAGAAAACTTCATCTATTTTACCATAAAGCATCACAATAAGCAAGGATATTGTAATCCACTGATTAAACAGTCCCTTAATCAGTGCACTGCAGTAATTCACCAGCTTTGGGAATTTGTATTACATGGAGAGTTTGATATCATATTTTTGTCATATGTATTTTAGTGTATCTTGCCAGCAAGCACATTGCTTTATATAGCAAATTCTTTATAATACTTGACTTCAACAAAGACGGAATGAAAAATGTACCTGGAATCCATAGTGTCTGCCTTGTAATTAGTTCCATTGCTGCTGGAGTGGTAGAATGTGAAATTATGGCTCACATATCTGCTGAATCAGCCTTCATAGTCCAATCTTAGTATTATTACTACTAATCCTTTTCTCTTTTCTTGGCTGTTCAAAGTCCCATGAGGCTCTTCAATCAAGAGTCTCAATAAAATACTGACCAGCTCCATATGGCTGTGATGGTGAATGTGGTGAGAACATTCAGGGAGAAGAGAACCAATATTTTCTGCACTTTCAAAGGCTATAATTTTAAGTGATAATTGGAGGAAACTACAAAAGAGAATCTGTTTTCAGTGCTATAACCATCTGAAATTTCCCTAAAATAAAAGATGTATTATATCTAATTTCTTTTGAAGAAAAAAACACTGTAAAACCATCTTGACTTTATTTGCATATTGAAGACAAAGTCTAACCAGTAACTAAACTCAAGAACTCAATATAGATGTTTTAAAGGTAAAAAAAAAAAAAAAATCTAATAGTATTTTGAAAAATTTTGGAAGTAATCTGTCCCAGTTAAATGTTATAACCATGAAATCAGAATGTTCTGGGTTTGAATTATATCACTTAGTTGGTACATACACAACCTTGAACAAAATACTTACTATTTATATTTTCACTTTTCTTGCCTGCAAAATATAAGTATTGTAAGTAAACTGCAATATTTCTGGGCTACTTGAATAAAATAATATTTATAAAATTTCAAACGTGCTGTTGTTAGTTTCTGTCGAATAAATTCCAACTCCTGGTGGCACCATGTATAAATGTTTCTCAAGGATGGGACATCTTGGAAGCGGATTGCCAGGCCCTTTTTCTACGGAGCCTTTGAATGGGTTCAAACCAGTAGTTCAGCTCTTATAATAGGCGAACTCTATGTACAAAATGTATTGCAAACATTCATGTTTGAATATTTTAAAATTTAAGTAAGACTGAAAATTAATCAATTAATCCTAGATGCTGCAAAACCATTCCTTTGTCACTCACTGATGAGACTGTCTGTTGCCTGTCCTTTACATCTGGGAACATTTAAAGAAAAAATGTCTAAAGATTACAGCTGAGAAAATTCCATAGGACAGTTCTAATCTGTCCCAAAATGTGGCTATGAGTCAGAATCTACTTGGTGGAAAAGAAGGCTACAAAATGCTTTCATGGAATCCAAAGAAAGTAAATTAAGCAACCAGACTTTATTTAAACTCGTACTGCCATCGAGTCAATTCTGATTCTTGTTGTTGTTGTTGTTAGATGCCGTGGAGTCATCTCTGATTCATAGGGACCCTACATACTGCAGAACGAAACACCGCTCAGTCCTGCGCCAGCTCCGTGACCCCTGCTATATTGCTGCTGCCACTGTGTCAATCCACCTCATTGAGGGCCTTCCCCTCTTTCCTTGACCCTCCACCTTGCCAAACATGACATCCTTCTCCAGGGTATGGTCCCTTCTGGTAACATGACCAAAATAGGTGAGACCAAGTCTGACCATTTTTGCTTACAAGAAGCATTCCAGCTGCACTTCCTCTAGGACAGATTTGTTAATTTTTTAGCAGTCCATGGTTCTTTCAACATTCTTCACCAGAACCACAACTCAAAATCATTAATTCTTCTTTGGTCTTCCTTAGTCACTGTCCAGCTCTCACAAGCATATGAGGTGATTGAAAAATAGCATGGCTTTTGCCAGGCACACCCTAGTCTTCAAGGAGACAACTTTGCTCCTCAGCACTTGAAAGTGGTCTTTTGAAGCTGACTTGCCCAGTGCTCTATGGCATCCTGACTGCTGCTTTCATTGGCGTCGATTGTAGGACCAAGCAATGTGTAGTATTTGACAACCTCAATCTTTTCTCCATTTATTTTTATGCTGCTTATAGGTCCACTTGTGAGGATTTTCATTTTGTTTTCATTGAGATGTAATCCCTACTGCTTACTGCATTCTTGAATCTTCATCAGTAAGTGCTTCAAGTCATCCTCACTTTCAGCAAGCAAGGTTGTGTCGTCAGTGTATCGCAGGTTGTTAATGAGTCTTCCTCCAATCTTGATGCCACGTTCTTCTTCACATATTCCAGCTTCTCAGACTATTTGCTCAGCATATAGACTGAATAAGTATGGTGAGAGGACACAACCCTGACACACTGCCTTCTTGACTCTAACCCATGCACTGTCCCCTTGTTCTGTTCAAATGACAGCCTCCTGGTCTATGTATGGGTTCCTCATGAGTACAATTAATTCTGACTCATAGTGACTCACAAAGGTTTCCAGCCTTTCCTAAAGCAAACTTCTTCATCTTTCTTCTGCAGAGTGGCTGTGTGATTCAAGCCACTGCCATTTTGGTTAGTAGCTAAATGCCTTAACTACTTTACCACCAGAACTCCTCCTTTTGAAAAACAGATGCTATTCTTTCATTTGTTATATTCATGTCCTCTCACCTCAATTTATCTTATTCTAACTGTTCCATCAGCATTTTACTCCCAATAGTTTACTTTTGTTTACCCATGACAGCTTGGATGTGATTGCCAAGAATGTTGGGGTTCATGAAGAATAGAGATTCCTTTTTTAATTATCAAAGAAATAAAATTGATAGCTCAAAATAATGAAATAATGATTTATATTCAGGCTACAAGTCTTAAGAAGCTAGGAAAGCTGCAGATTTAGTGCATTTGAATCTAGTGACATCCTTGGACAAATCATGTGTGGAGACATGAGGTCAGATATTCCACGTAGACAAAAGAATTTAAGATCTAAAAACTTAATAATAGATATGCCTCATATAGAGGATGTACACATTACCTTTTCCTCTAAGTGCAGTTTTAAGAATGGTATTTAACCAGCAGAAAGTTATGCATTTGTGAGTTTCTTGCAGAGATCAGGGCCATACACAGCATGTACAAACCGTCAGAAATGAAACAAAATTCTCCAAAGAATTCAGTTCACATTTAATGAATTTTTAGATTCCTTAGATAAAATTTTGACCAATAAATTTTTACCTGCAGAAGTAACAGAGAAAGAAATATAATATGATTTTCTTAAAGTTGAACAATGACATAGTGAATCAGACGAGTTTAAAACAAAGATCATATATCAACCGGGTTAACTTTCATTCAGTATGCTATATGGGATACTTAAGATGCTTTAGCCAAAACAAACGTAAATATATTTAGAATAAAGAACTTAATTTTACCCTAAGTATGGTGACCTTTTTCCTTGCCTCTGAGAAATATTGGTGTTATTCTTCAGCCTGGGACTTCCCAGACACACCTAAGGATTTGTGTTGTTGTGTGGGAACTGGCCAGACTGGGAAAGACTCACCTGGGAGGTTGATACTAATTAGCCTTAGGAAGGAATGATTTAGTCTATCATGCAAGATTAGCTAGATGAATACCTGACATCGAGCTTTGTGGTAAATGAAGTGATGGTGAAGCTCCCTCTTGGAATCACAGCAGCTCCACATTGGGAACCTTCCCAGACCTCACCTGTCTTTACATTCCTTCTGATGTGTTGCTGTTTTTGTTCATTGCCACAGAGTGAATTCTAACTCATAATAATGCCCTGTGTGCACAACAGAATTGTCCCACAGGGTGTTCAAGGCTGTGGCCTTTCAGAGGCAGATCACAAGCCAGTCTTCTGAGGCACCTTTGGGTGGCTTCAAACCCCCAACTATTTTGCTAGTAGTGATACACTTAGCAATTTGTGTCACCCAGGATCTACTCATTATTATGAT
>NW_006922469.1:23555-32853 GCF_000298275.1 Orycteropus afer afer
AAAGGGTAATATGTTGTTGTTAGTGTTGTATAAAGGGTGTGGGAGTAGCATCATCTAACCTCTTGTAACTTCATGAGGGAGAGACAGACTTCCATCAAGAGCATTAGCCAGATGATGATTCCTATGAGATGAAGGTCAGACATGCTGCCACCCTTCAACCTCTTTACCAATTCTGACACCAAGCGTCCATCCCAAAACATGGTCTACTTCTTTGCTGGGTTCAGTAATTCATTGCAATGGACACAAAGAACTCACAGACAATATTCAAGGTTATAAGGTTTATTTGGAAGTAAGAAGTTACAATTCAGGTTCAAGAAGGCTCAAGATAAAATTCCTCCATCAGGACAGCCTCCTCTTTGCCATCCTTCCAGCAGGCATTCCTCTTTTTTGGCCCTCAGCCTTTTGGCCTAGCAGCTGCCCTTTTTGGGCAAGTGTTACAAAGCTCTTTTAACTCTACTAATAGGAGAAGCCCACTCTGCCAGCAATATTCCTGCAAAAAGGCACTCATATTTCCTGCTCCATGGGCTAGCAAGTGTGCAGCCTCTCCTGTGAGGCTTGTTTCTGCTATCTCTGCTGTCACCATCTCTCTGCTGTCTTTCTGCCATCCTAGCTAAACCATCTCCAAGAATGTGTTCCATTCCTGGTTCTCTCTCTTGATAGTAGCAAACCCCATTTTCCACCTCTGGGATGGCTCACTTTAAGACTAACAGGATAGCAAAACTGACCAATCCCCATACTGGACTCCATACACTTTGTTTTGTTCCACCCTCATGAGTATGTCTTGTAACTTAATTTACATTATTAAGGTATCCAATACCTTTTGTGGGCATAGTTCCACCTGGTCATTTTGTGGGCATCACAAAGACCATGGCTCAAAGAGCCACACTAAGAAATTCACTGTACCACAGGTACCATCATGTCAGTTTTGACTCATAGTGACCTTATGTACAATAGAATGGAACATTGTCTTTTCCTGTGTTATCCTCACAATCATTGTTATGTTGGAGCCCATTGTTGTAGCCACACTGTCAATCCATCTCATTGAGGGGCTTCCTATTTCTCTCATGCTCTACATTACCAAGCATGATGTCCTTCTCTAGAGACTGGTTCCTCCTGATTACATGACCAATGTGCGTGAGACAAAGTTTCATCACCCTCACTTCTAAGCAGCATTCTGACTATACTTCGTCCAAGATAGCTTTGTACATTGTGCTGGCAGTCCATGGTATACTCAATATTATTTGACAATACCATAATTGAAAGGCATCAATTCTTCTTTGGTCTTCCTTATTCATTATCCAGCTTTCGTGTGTACATGAGGCAATTGAAAATGTCATGCTATATGACCAACAGCCACAAGAAAGAATTTTCTCACTTCCTGATAACTTTGAAAATGTCAATCAAAACTAATATGTGATATTTTTAACAAACCATACTGGAAAATATTTAAAACATTGAAAATGCTCAGTCTTGAAAGGATTACTTCCTTGTCCTTTATGTCTAATGACGAACACTAGAAAGAAGTCCTTGAGTGGCGCAAATGATCGATCACTTGACTACTGGAGCAAAATTTGATGATTCAATCCTACCAGCAAACAGACCTGGTGATCAGCCTCAAAAAGCCACACTCTTAAACACCCTATTGAGCAGTGCCGTTCTACACATATGGGGTCACCATGTATTGGAATGAGATCTGTGACAGCTTATAACAACAACCCTGATTTCAATGACAGATTTTGTTTATTCCTAATTTTTGATCTTTATGTAAAGGTAATAATTCCAATGTGTATGGCTTCATTGTTAAATCATGGAATGATAAGATGTTTCTGTCTTAATGTCTGTAATGCAATGTGGTACTTTATTGAAATTTTTTAAGTATTTTTTTCTTGATCATTTTTTAATAATGAATTTTACTTGTTGTGGTTGAGAATATATACAGTATAATGTACACCAATTCAACAATTTCTACTTTGTATAATTCAGTGACATTGATTAAATGTCCTAAAGCATACATTTTCACCCTCCTTTTCTGATTTTTTTCTCCCCTTAGCTTCCTAAGCTTCTTAAATAATCTTTGAAATTACTTTTGTCAATTGGATCCTTTACAGATAGTTTTAAAAAGAGTACAATGCTCAAAGCAGACACTCTTTATTAATTAAACTGAATTATTGTTTAATTTGAAGAAGACTTTGGGGAGATAGTTTTGCTTTACATTTTAAATATTATCTCAGGGCAATAGTTTAGAGATGTGGATCTTTGCTACATTTTTATACTAAGAATAATATTGCTACAAACTTTCTCCTGCTGGTCTTTTGGTGCAGATGTACATGGGTGTATTTCTGCCTGGAATATACATGGGAATGAAGTTGTTGGGTCGTGAATCACACATATATTGAATTTTCAAGTTTTCTGAAGTGGCTATACCAATTTTCACTCTCAAATTTTGTATGAAATTTCTTGATATGACATATCCTTTTCAAAATTTGATATTCTTAATAGTATTTAAGAAAATATTAATGATATTGATACATATGTAAAGGAATTCAGTTATAGCTACAATTTGCATTTCTATGATTACTAGAAAGAATGATTATCATTTCATAAATATTTTAACATTTGGTTAGCTATTCTTGTGAAATTCTTACTCAACTGCCTTAGCCATTTTTCTATTTGCTGTCTTCTTTCTTTATTTGAAATTTTGCTGTAAGATGGAAGGAAAGCATTCAGCTGCTAACCAAATGTTTGTTGGTTTGAATACAGTAGCCACTCTGTGGGAGAAAGATTAGGTACTCTGCTTCTATAAAGACTTCTCTCTGTCATGGAGTTGATCCCAACTCATAGTGACCCTTTCTTGGGTTTCTGAGGCTGTATTTCTACAGGAAGCAGATTTGCCCAATCTTCCTTCCAAAAGTGGCTGGTGGGTTTGAACCACCAGCCTTCTGGCTAGCAGTCAAATGCCTTAGACACTACACCACCAGAGCTTGGAAATCTATAGGGGAGTTCTACTCTGTCTTACAGGGTAAGTATGAGTTGGAATTGACTGGATGATATAGTGGATTTTGTTTGGTTTGGGTATCTCATATCCATATCTATATATTAATAAGACTATTTTAGTTTTAATCTTTTTATTGTGATCTGAGTGAAATTTTACAGGGCAAACTGGTTTTTAATTCAATAATTAATAAACATTTTGCCTTGTGACATTGATTGCAATTTCCACAAATGGAATCTTCCACCTCCTCACTATGTTTCCCATTTCCTTGTGTCATTCTTCCCTATCCCTTCCTGCCTTCTGAATTTTATCCCTAGGAAAAAGCTACTCTTTTGATCTTGTTGGCCAATTGTTCTAAGGAATGCATTCCTGTCTAGGTTATTATGTATCTTATAGAACTTACTATACTCGACTGCAAGTTAAGCCACTGGGATGGTTTTCGTGTTAAATTTGATGGGTGACTGAGGGCAACTTGTACTACAATTATCTTCTGTTATGCTCTTATTTATATGATATTATATGAAATGAGTCATTGGATACACAGGCGTTTTCAACTGTAATTTAATCTAACTAAATGTATCTTTCACTCCACTTCCTCATATTTGAAAGTGAAAAGTACTTCTGGGCCACTCTATCTAAGAGAAGAAACAAATATGATGGTAAGAAAAATTGGAAAGGAAAGAAGAAACTTTCCTATCCAGTTGTGGTAAATATGGCTTAATTTTACAAAATAATATTGCCATGTGAAATATTTTATTTTCCCTTCTGCATCTTATAAGGAGCCAATGAATGTGAGAGATCTTGAAGATTATACTGTATTAGCTTTCTGATTTTCTTCCTCTTCTGATATCATTTGATTTAAATTGTTAGTGTCTAGTTCACCTACTAGAATATAAGTACCACACGGTAGAGAAAATTTCCATTTTTCTATCACACTATTGTATTCCTGTATTTCAGAATAGTATCTGGAATGGAAGAGATTCTCATAAATGATGAAATAATAAATGAATGAAATAAGTTATTAAAATATCAGGGACTCAGAGAACCCAATGGATGTAGGAATTAATACCATGAAGAATTTTGAATCTTGGATTGATAATTTAAAAAAAAAAGTTCTCTTTAAATCCTGATTACTATTATTATTTTAATAATTTCACACCATTTTCTTAGCCCTATATTTCTTCTCTGTAAAAGTGAGGGAACCGTACCAACAACTAACCTCTCTCTTAATACTATATTTCATTTTTTTTTTTGTTTTTAATTGATTGGCCATCATGTTAAATGCTGATTTGTAGATTCTCCTTTTTTTTTTTTTTTCTAGTGACATAATATTTCTAAAAAAGCATTAAATATTTTATGGGCCATCACAATGGAAATTAAAGAAATGCATGAATTGAATATATTGAAAATATTAGCAATGAGTACCTGCTACATATTGAGTCCTCAATAAATTCTAGATAGTTATTGACAAAAAAGCCAAGCAAATTCATGTGGTAATTGATGTTCATTTTATAAGGAAGTTTAAAGTCAAGGGCAGAATTTAAATCCCTTCCATCTGAAGGAGAATTTCATGGAGGATATCCTAAAGTATATAGAAAAAAGAAGAGGAAAAAGATAAGTTTGCTTCAGAATGGATAACGCATTTCTTAAAGGAGCCAGAAGCAAAATAGCTCAAGATAATGTAATGCATTCCCTGATCTATTTTCAGGCAGGTGAGAGAGTGAAACACGAAGAGAAAAAAATAGAAAAAAAATCAGTCCAACTTATTTTTTTTCATCCAGCCTGGGGCTCTGTGTTGAAAAAAACAGCTGAACTGGTTCAGCTGAGATATTTCTATATATAATAAGTTGGAAAAGGAATAAGATTGGGAAAAAGGCAGAGGTTATTCAATGGGAGTTTTACTGCAATATGAAATTAACTCTACTTGCAAATTAATTACTGTTTGGAAGTGACATCTTTCCCAACTGATCCCCAAATGCAGGGGTGGGGGTGGGGAATCATGTACTTTCTAGAAAAATAATTAAATTCGGTATGAGATCACCAGTCATTATTACAATTCAGGCAATCAATTTCAAATAATCCTGTCTTTAAAGCTTGTCATAATAGAGGAAATAACTATTTCTATAGTAAAGCAAATGCTTGTATTAAAGTCATTTGAATAATAATAAGATTTACTTAAGAAGTTCTCCTGAATGAATCTGAGATTTTCTTTCCTATAGAGATAATATTTACTTGTACATACTCTACAGACTTTTAAATATCCTAATTTTAGGCTCCACAAAATGCTCTTAATAGATATAATTATGGCATAAATTAGGAGAATATATAAAGATATAGAAATCAGAATTCTGGCGAGGTGGTGGAATAGGCAGACAAGCCACACAGACCTTCTGCAACAGACCAATGGGAAACCAATTGAAACCAATACAGAAGACAATCCTGGAACCCAGAGCTTTGAAGGAAAGAGAAAATAAGTGGATTAGATACCAGCTAGTAGAAGAATCCACCACTCATCTGTCAGTTTTTCTTACTGTGGTGCCTTGTATGTTATTGTGAGGCTGAAGGCTATGCCACAGGTATTTCAAAAACAAGCAGGGTTACCCATGGTGCACAGGTTTCAGCAGACCTTCCAGACTAAGACAGATTCAGGAGAAGGAAAGGGTCATCCACTGCTCAAAGAATTATCAGTGAAAACCTTAGGAATAGCAGTGAAACACTGTCTGATAGAGTACTCCAAAGCTTAGTGAATAGCCCTGAAACTTTGTCCAATATAGCACAAAAATTGAGCCACTCAGGTCAGAACACTTTCAAAATATGACTGGGGAAGACCAGCTTCCTCAGAATAGTTGTGCCTATTGTTAGGTACCATCAAGTCACCTCCAACTCATAGCGACCCTGTGTACAACAGAACAAAACATTGCCCAGTCCTGTGCCAGCCCCACTGCAACACATTCTAGACCTGAGCCCATCATTGCAGCCACTGTGTCAATCCATCTCGTTGAGGTCCTTCCCCTTCTTTGTTGATCCTCTACTTTACCAAACATGATATCCTTCTCCAAGGAATGGTCCCTTCTGACAACATGACCAAAGTAGGTGAGACATAGTCCTATCATTCTAGCTTCAAGGATCATTCTGCCTGCACTTCCCCAGGATAGATTTGTTGGTTCTTCTGGCAGTCCATGATGCTTTCAGTATTCTTTGCCAACACAACTCAAAAGCACCAACTCTTCTTCAATATTCTTTGTTCATTGTCCAGCTTTCACTTCCATATGAGGCAACTGAAAACAATATGGCTCAGGTTAGATGCACTTTAGTCTTCAAAGAAACATATTTGCTCTTTAGCATTTTAAAGAGGTCCTTTGGAGCAGATGTGCTCAGTGCAATACATTGTCTGATTTCTTGACTGCTGCTTCTGTAGGTGTTGATTGTGGAAACAAGTAATATGAGTCCTTTGAAAATTTCAATCTTTTCTCCATTTCCCATGATGCTGCTTTTTGGTCCAGTTGTGAGGATTTTGGTTTTCTTTATGTTGAAGTATAATCTATACTGCAGATTATAGTTTTTGATCTTCATCAATAAGTGCTTCAAGTCACTTTCACTTTCATGAAACAAAGTTGTGTCACCTGCATATCGATGCTCTGTTTTTACAAGCTGAAGGAACTGAAGAAAAGATTCAAGCCTCGAGTTGTGGTATTGAAAGATTCTATGGGCAAAATATTGAATGATTCAGGTGACATCCAAAGAAGATGGAAGGAATACACAGAGTCATTGTACCAAAAAGAACTGGTCAATGTTCATCTATTTCAAGAAGTGGCATATGATCAAGAAGCAATGGTGTTGAAGGAAGAGGTCAAAGCTGCACTGAAGGAAATGATGAAGAACGAGGCTCCAGGAATTGACAGAATATCCATTGAGATGGTTCAACAATCTGATTCTGTGCTGGCCTTACTTTCTCATTTATGCCAAGCAATTTGGGAAACAACTATCTGGCCAACTGACTGGAAGAGACCAATATTTATACCCATTACAAAGAAAGATGATCTCACAGAATGTGGAAATTATTGAAAACTATCATTAATATCTCACGAGAGTAAAATTTTGCTGAAGATAATTAAAAAATGCTTGTAGAAATATATTGGCAGGGAACTACCAGAAATACATGCTGGATTAAGAAGAGGATGTGGAACAAGGGATGTCTTTGCTGATGTCAGATATATCTTAGCTGAAAGTAAAAATTTCATAAAGATGTTTACTTGTGTTTTATTGACTATAAAAATACATTTGATTATGTAGATGATAATGAATTACAGATAACAATGAGAAGAATGGGAATTCCAGAACACTTAACTGTGTTCACAAGGAATCTGAACACAGAGCAGTGTGTCATTTGAACAGAACAAGGAGATATTGCATGGTTTAATATCAGGATGGGAGTTCATCAGGGTTGTAGCTTTTCACTGTACTTATACAATCTGTATGCTGAGAAAATAATCCTCAGAGTACTTGTTGTTGTTGTTTATGTGCCACTGAGTTGGACCTGACTCATAGTGACTTCTCCTTGGGTTTCCAAGGCAGTATCATTATGGAAGTAGATTGCCCCACCTTACTTCTGAGGAGTGGTTGGTGGGTTTGAACCGCCAGCCTTCTGGTTAGCAGTCAAGTGCCTAAGGCACTACACTACCAGAGCTTCTCAGTAGAGTCAACCTTAATGATCTGGATAGAGTAAAGTTGTCAGAATCTCCATTTGCTGATATGGAATGACTGAGAACAAGAAGAAAATGCTCCAAACATTCATTAGTAATCAAAGCATGGAATGTAGGAAGTGGGAATCTAGGACAAATGGAAGTTGTCTGTGGTAGTTAAGGTTGTGGGTCAACTTGGCTGGGTCTGTTTCAGTGACTGGGCATCTGGTGGCAGTTATTCCCCAATGAGACTGGCAATCAACGCCATGCTGGGATCTACCACAAGAAGCTGAGTAGCTGCTTTAGGGATGTGGTCTGCTTCCTATATAGGAGAAGCAGATTTTAGTTTATGGCACGTTTGAAACTTGCATGTAGTCAAGTCATTGTTAAGTTGCCTGTCATGTTCTGCCAATCTTGGGACATTCAATCAATGGCCTGCTATGTTGTTTGGTAATATTGGGACTGTGCCTTGTTACTTGTTGAACTTGGATTTGTCAGCCTCAACAGTCAGTAGCTGTCTAAATGAAGAAAATCTTCCAGCTTCAGCTCCAGCCAGAAACAGGAGGCAGAACTGAAACCCAAGTTTGAGTGGTTTTCACTCAGTCCCTGGAACCTGGCACTTTGAACTGGGACTTAAAGCCTCCAAACTATTAACAAACTCCTATTTATTAAAGCCATTCCATTTGTGGTATATTCCTGTTAGACCTGAACCATTTTGTTGTTGTTGTTATTGTTTGCTATTAAGTAGGACCCAATTCTAGCAACCTCTCCTTGGGTTTCCAAGATGGTATCACTGTGGAATTAGATTGCCCAACCATCCTTCTGAGGAATTACTGGTGGGTTTGAACCTCTAGCCTCCTGGTTAGTAGTCAAATGCCTTAGACACTATGCTACCAGAGCTCCCAGAGCAGCACCAAGTAACCAAAATATTGTCAAAAATGAAATGGAATGCATAAAGATCGATATCTTAAGCATTTGGTTGGTTGGTTGGTATGTGCTATCGAGTTGGACCGGACACATAGCGACCCCTCCTTGGGTTTCTGAGGCAGTATCACTACGGAAGTAGATAGCCCCATCTTCCTTCCAAGGAGTGGCTGGTGGGTTTGAACTTCCAGCCTTCTGGTTAGCTGTCAGGTGCCTTAGGCACTATGTTACCAGAGCTCCCATCTTAAGCATTAGTGATCTTAAATACTGGTTTTGGCCATTTTGAATCAGACAACCAGATGACCTACTATGCCAGGAATGCCAAATTGAACAAGAATGACATTGAATTCATCATCACAAAGAATATTTGAAGATCGGTCCTGAAGTTGCTATTAGTTATAGGACAATTGCCATATGGCTACAAGGAAGGCCAGTTAATCCTACTATTATTTAAATTTATAAACAAATCACCAAGGCAAAGGATGAGGAAATTTGAAGATTTATTTTTTGCCATCTTCTGCAGTCTGAAATTGAACAAACATGCAATCAAGATATGTTGAATATTACTGGTGATTGGAATGCTAAAATTGAAAAAGAAAAAAAAAAAAGTCACCTGTAGTTGTAAAATATGGCCTTGGTTATAGAAATGACTCTGAAGATCACATGATAGAATTTTGCAAGACCAACAATATATTCATTG
>NW_006922469.1:33621-34178 GCF_000298275.1 Orycteropus afer afer
TGGTTGATGCTCATCCATTTCAGGAGGTGGCATATGAAGGTAGAAGTAGAATATTAGCTGAAGGAGTTGACAAAAAACAAGACCCCAGGAATTGATGGAATACCCATTGAGATATTTCAACAAATGGATGCCACACACTTGTCTATGTCTAGAAGTTTGGAAAAGAGCCACTTGGTCAACTGACTGGAGGAGACCCTTATTTGTACACATTTCAAAGAAAGGGGATCCAACAGAATGTGGAAATTATTGAACAATATTAGTATCATACTTGGCCAAGCCACATAGAGATGTCCAAGGAACCAGTAAACAGAAGCTGAAGAGACATGAATCTGCCTCCAGACCTGACAGAGAGAGAAAGCCTTTTAAATACAGCTCTCTGAATTTGGACTTCTAGCCTCCTAAATTGTGAGAAAATAGATTTCTGTTTGTTAATGCCACCTCCCAAAAAAAGAAAATTAATATTATACTCAAGTAAAATTTTGCTGAAGATAATTAAAAAATGGTTACAGCAGTATATTGATAGAGAACTATCAGAAATGGAAACTGGAGTAAGAAAA
>NW_006922469.1:38257-70226 GCF_000298275.1 Orycteropus afer afer
GAGTGTCCTTGGGGTTGCTGGAAATCAGAACATGTTCTTAAGCCCCAGGAATCTGTGAGAGTGCTGTCTCTTTAAATATCCAAAATAGTCAAGCCGCTTTTAAGCCTTCAAAATGGCGGCGCCCATTGGACCAGCAAAAGTTCACAGCTCAACCCACGTTTCTCTTCACCTTCTCCATTTATTCCCCAGCAACCAGAGAAGTCCTCTGTGCAGTCCCTGGCTAGCAGGGCTGATTTTTTGGTTAATTCTTAGGTCCTACCAGGACTTGGGAATCTCCAAGCTGTCTGTGCCATCAGGATCACTCAGGATCGGTGCCAGACCACAGCTCTTTATGTCTCCTTTTTTGGTATTTTCATGCAAATTCTTCTGCTAGTTGGGGTTTAGTCCACTTCTATACCCTTCCCTTCAAGGCTGAGGGGTCCAAGATTATCTTCTGTATCTGTGTTAATTGATTTCCCTTTTCTTTTTTTGAAGAGGGTCTGTGCAGTCTTTCTGTCTAGTCTGCCATCTTGCTGGAACTCCCCTATTATAATCGGTGGTCATATTTTTGTGTGAACTTGGCTGGACCTAGTTTAGTGGCTGGGCAGCTAGCTGGTGGTAGTTATTCCCCATGATGAAACTGGCAATCAGCTCAGTGGTGGGATCTACCACAAGTAGCTGAGTAGCTGCTTTGTGTATGTGGTCTGCTTCCTTTATATAAAAGCAGCTTTGGAAATGGTCTCTAGCCTATGGCATGATTGGACCCTGCATGTAGCCATGTTGTTTTTCAGCATCCTGCCATGCTCTGCTGACTTTGGGACTTAAAATGGACTTAAATTAATGGCCTGCTATGTGGTTTGGTAACATCAGGACTGTCCTATTTTATTTGTCAACCTTGGGCTTCCCAGCCTCAGCAGCCAGCATCTGTATAAGTGAAGAAACACCTCTAGCTTCAGTGGGCTGGGAGCTGGAAGCAGAACTGAAGCCCAAGGCTGAGGGGCTTTCACCCAGCCCCTAGAGCCTGGCACTTTGAACTTGGACTCAAATCCTCCAAATTGTAAGAATAAACTCCTTTGTTAAGGTCATCCCATTTGTGGTATTTTCTTGTCAGAGAGGCACTAGGTAACCAGAATAATGACCAAAATAGATGAGACAAAATCTGGCTATTCTTGCTTCAACTCTTCTGTCTTTTTTATTCGTTTTACAGTTCTCACATGCATAAGAGGTGATTGAAAATATCATGGCTTGGGTTAGGTGCACCTTAGTCTTCACATAAACATCTTTGCTGTTCATCACTTGAAAGAGGTCTTTTGCAGCAGGAACATTCCATCTGGACTTTCTCCAGGACAGATTTGTTAGTTCTTTTGGCAAGCTATGGTACTTTCAGTATTCTTCACCAATACCATGACTCAAAAACATCAATTCTTCTTCAGTCTTCTTTATTCATTTTCCAGCTATTGTTGCCTGGTGCCAGCAGCATGACATGTAAATTGCATTTCCAGCTATGACATGCATATTGTTTTTGTTATTGTTGTCAGGTTCCATAGAGTCATCTCTGACTCATAGTGACCCTATGACAGCAGAAAGAAACACTCCCGGTCTGTTGCCAGCTTCAGCATCTTTGCCATTACTGATCTCATCATTGCAGCCATTGTGTCAATCAATCTCATCATTGGCCTTCTCCTTTTTCATTGACCGTCCACTTTACCAAGCATGATATCCTTCTTCAGAGAATGAATGGTTCCTCCTAACAACCTAACCAAAGTAAGTGAGACAAAGTCTGGCCATTCTTACTTCTAAGAAGCAAGCTGGCTGCACTTCTTCCAGGACAGATAGGTTAGTCCTTTTAGCAGTCCATGGTATTCCTAGCATTCTTCTCCAACACCACAACTCAAAAGCATCAACTCTTTTTCTGTCTTCTTTAATCATTGTCCAGCTCTCACATGCATAAGAGGTGATTAAAGATATCATGGCTTGGGTTAGGTGCACCTTAGTCTTCAAGGAAACATCTTTGCTGTTCATCACTTGAAAGAGATCTTTTGCAGCAGAGTTTTCCTATGCAATGCATCCTCTGATGTTCTGACTCCTGCTTCCATTGGTGCTGATTGCAGAGCCAAATAATATGAAGTCCTTGACAACTTCAACTTTTTCTCCATCCATCGTGAGCCTGTTTATTGAACAAGTTGTGTGGATTTTTGTTTTTCTTTATATTAAAGGGTAATCCTTACTACAGACTGTACTTTTTAATCTTCATCAGTAATTGCCTCAAGTCATCTGCACTTTCAGCAAGCAAAGTTGTGTTGTCTGCATATCACAGGTTGTCAATGAATCTTCCTCCAATTCTGATGCCACACTCTTCTTCATATAATCTAGTTTCTAACATTAATTGCCCAGCATACAGATTGAGTATGGTGAAAGAATAAAACCCTGACACACCTCCTTCCTGATTTTAAATCAGGTTGTATTCTCTTGTTCTGTTAAAATGACAGATTTCTGGTTTATGCACAGGTTCCTCGTGAGTACAATCAAGTGTTCTGGAATTCCCATTCTTCTCAACGTTAGCTATAATTTGTTATGATCCACAAAATTGAATGCTTTCGCATAGTCAAGAAAATATAAATGAAAATCTTTCCAATATTCTCTGTTTTCAACTAAGATCCATCTGGCATGAACAATGACATTCCTCATTCCACATCCTCTTCTCAATCCACCCTGCATTTCAGGAAGCTCTTTGTCAATATATTGCTCTAACAGTTTTTGAATTATCTTCAGTAAGATTTTACTTGCATGTGATATTAATGGTATTGTTCAATAACTTCCACATTCTGTGGGATCACCTTTCTTTGGAATGGATACAATATAGATCTTTTCCAGTCATTTGGCCAGGTAGCTGTCTTACAAATCTCTTGGCATAACTAAGTAAGTACCTCCAACATGACATATGTTTATTGAAATATCAGTGAGTATTCCATCAATTCCTGGAGCTTTGTTCTTCACAAACTCTTTCAGTGCAGTCACAACTTCTTCCTTCAGTACCATTGGCTCTTGATCATATGCCACCTCCTGAAATGGATGAACATTGACCAATTGTTTTTAGTATAGTGACTGTGTATTCCTTCCATCTTCTTTGGATGTTCCCAGCATCATTCAATATTTTTCCCACAGAATCTTTCAATACTGGAACTTGAGTCTTAAATTTTTTCTTCAGTTCTTTCAAATTGATAAATGCTGAGCATGTTCTTCTCTTTCAGTTTTCTAACTCCAGATCTTTGCATACTTCATATAATAATAGATTTTGTCTTCTAAAGCTGCTTTTTGAAATCTTCTGTCCAGATCTTTTATATTGTCAATTCTTGCATTTGCTTTAACTAATGATTCAGGGGCAAGTTCAGGTCTCTTCTGACAGCCATTTTGGTCTTTTATTTCTTTCCTGTTTTTGTAATGACCTTTTTTCTTTCTTCATGGATCATGGATCATACTGGTGATCATCCCACAGTTCCTCTGGTTTCGGTCATTGGAGTAAAATGCATGAAATCTGTTGTTTAGATGGTGTCTAAATTGTTGTTGTTGTTGTTATTTGCCGTCGAGTAGGCCCCGACTCATAGCAACCCCTCCTTGGGTTTCCGAGGCAGTATCACTACGGAAGTAGGATTGGATATAATCAAGTTCATATTTTGGCTCTCATGGACTTTTTTTAAAATTGTCTTCAGCTTCAACTTGAACTTATATATTATCAGCAGATGGTCTGTTCCACAGTCAGCTTCTTGCCTTGTGCTGGCTGAAGACATTGAGCCTCTCCATCACCTCTTGCCACAGATGTAGTCAATCTGATTTCTGCATACCTCATCTGATGAAATCCACATTAAT
Organism: Orycteropus afer afer; assembly: GCF_000298275.1. Classification (NCBI taxonomy): domain Eukaryota; kingdom Metazoa; phylum Chordata; class Mammalia; order Tubulidentata; family Orycteropodidae; genus Orycteropus; species Orycteropus afer. The sequence goes on from NW_006922469.1 coordinate 42,104, forward strand.
AGCTGACATTTGTGTTGTTGAAAAAAAGGTATTTGCAATGAATAAGTTGTTCTTGCAAATTTTATCATGTGATCTACAGCATCATTTCTATCATCAAGGCCATATTTTCCAAATACCGATGATACTACTTTGTTTCCAGCTTTTGCCTTCCAATCACCAGTGATAATCAACACATCTTGATTGCATGTTTGGTCAATTTCAGATTGCATATGTTTGTAAAAATCTTCAACTTTCTCATCTTTAGCTTTGGTGGATGGTGCATAAATTTGAATAATAGTAGTAGTAACTGTTCTTCCTTGTAGGCATATATTATCCTTTCACTGATAGCATTGTACTTCAGGATAGATTTTGAAACATTCTTTATGATGATGAATGCCCACATTCCTCTTCAATTGTTAATTCTCAGCATAGTAGATCTTATGATTGTCTGATTCAAAATGGCCAAAACCAGTCTGGTAGTGTAGTGCCTAAGGCACTTGAATATTAACCAGAAAGTTGGAGGTTCAAACCCACCAGCCACTCCTAAGAAGGAAGGTTGGGAAATCTACTTCCATAGTGATACTGCCTCAGAAACCCAAAGGCAGGTCTCTATTAGTCAGGTCTGACTTGATGGAACATAACAACAAGAACAATGCCTAGGATATTGATCCTTTTGCATTACATTTCTTTTTTGACAACTTCCAATTTTCCTGGATTCATATTACCTACATTCCATTTTCCAATTACTAATGAGTGTTTGCAACTGTTTCTTCTCCTTTTGAGTTGTGCCACATCAAGAAATAGAGCTTCTGAAAGCTTTACTCTATCCACATGATTAAGATCTGCTCTACACTGAGGGTCTTCCACAGACATATTTTGAGTGCCTGACCTGAAGGGCTCATCTCCCAGCACTATATTGGACATTGTTTCAGGGCTATGTATAAAGTTTTCCAGTAATAGACAGTATTTCACTGTGATACATAAAGTTTTACTGGCCAAATCTTTGAGAAGTGGATAATGCCTGCCTTCTTCCATGTCTGCCTTAGTCTGGAAGCTTCACTGAAAGCTGTCCACCATGGGTGACCCTGTTAGTATTTGAAATACTGGTGACACAGCCTCCAGCCTCACAGCAACATGAAGCCACCAAGTAGGACAAACTGACAAGTGGTGGAACTGTGGTCATGAGGAACCTGTGTATAGACCAGGAGGCTGCCTTTAAAACAGAACAAAGGGTCACTTCATGGTTTAAAATCAGGAAGAACATACATCAGGGTGCTATGTTTCCACCATACTTATTCAATTTGTATGCTCAGCAAATAAGCCAAGAATCTGGACTATTTGAAGAATAATGCAGCATCAGTATTGGAGGAAGCCTCATTAATAACCTGCAATATGCTGATTATACAACTTTGCTTGCTTAAAATGAAGAAGATTTGAAGCACTTACTGATTAGGATTAAGGATTACATCCTTCAGTATGTATTACATGTCAACATAAATAAAATGAAAATCCTCACAAGTCTAGAATTAAGCAGCATCCCAATAAATGGAGAAAAGATTGAAGTTGTCACAGATTTCTTATTACTTGGTTCCACAATCAGCATCAATGGAAGAAGCATGTAAGATGTCAGACAATGTATTGCACGGAGCAAATATCCTACAGAAAGACCTTTTTAAAGTACTGAAGAGTAAAGATTTCTCTTTGAAGACTAAGATGTACTTAACTCAAGCCATGCTACTTTCAATCACCTCATATGCATGTGAGAGCAGGGCAATAAATAAGGAACAGCCAGCAAAACAATTGGCTATAGCCCATAAATCAATATACAATCTCACACCTGGCCATTTCTCTTTTCTCTTCCCAATCAATGTTAAGAACAAGATGCTCTGCTCAAACATCTGCCCATTGGGAGGATTTTCCTTTACTAGTAACCTTCAAGGAGCTCTGGTAGCATAATGCCTAAGGCATTTGACTGCTACCCAGAAGGCTGTTGGTTCAAACCCACCAGTCACTCCTTGTAAGAAAGGTTAGTCAATCTGCTTCCATAGCAATACTGCCTCAGAAACCCAAGGAGGGGGTTCTATAGGTCAGATTCAATTCAGTGAGTGAGTGTCCTTCAGGAAGTTCCTAGAAAGGGGCTAGAATGCTTCCGATGTCCATTTCTAGTGGTGTCTGCATATTGTGCGGAATAATCTATAAACTGGGCATGAATTTTCTCTTTCTCAGTCATGAGGAACTCCCATGAGACCATAGGTGCAGACTAGGAGAAGGAAGATAATGTTACTGGAGTGCAGTACATAAACACTTTGACCATGTCCTCGGGCAACTTATGACTTTAGGTCTTGTTCAAGTCCAATCTCTTATGTGCCTCATCCATTTAATGATGTAGTGCTGCTGTGCACATCAAACTTTATAACTCTCTGATTTATACAACACCAAATTCATGGTGGACAGCTCAGGCCACATGGTGACTTTGTGGCCCATGGTTAGGTATTCAGTCTCTACTAACACCCAGTAACAAGCCAAAAGCTTTTACTCAAAAGGAAGACAGTTATCTACAGAAGACTGTGGGGCTTTGCTCCAAAATCCTATGGGTGTGAGTTTTGATTCACCAATAGGGACCTGCCAAAGACTTCAAAACAGCATCTCTATCTACAATTCAGATAGCATTGGGTCATCTGGATCATGTGAAGCAAGTGGCAGAGTGGCTTGCAAAGCAACCAGAAAGTGTTGAACAACCTTCTCTTTTAATGTCCCACACTCAAAACTATCATCTTTTTGAGTCACTTGATAAAAAGGGTGGAGTAACACACCAAAATGAGGGATATGTTGTCTGCAAAACACAGATCACCATCAGGCATTGCACTCCTTTTAGCTGTAGGAAGGGCAAGACGCAATAATTTATCCTTCACTTTATTAAGAATATCTTAACATGTCCCACACCACCAGACCCTTAGGAATTTCACTGAGTTAGTTGTTGTTGTTGTTATGTGCCGTCGAGTTGGACCCGACTCATAGTGACCACTCCTTGGGTTTCCAAGGCAGTATCACTACGGAAATAGATTGCCCATCTTCCTTCTGAGGAGTGGCTGGTGAGTTTGAACCGTCAGCCCTCTGATTAGAAGTCAAGTGCTTTAGGCACTACATTGCCAGAGCTCCCTAAATGAGGTAGAAGACACCTGAATTTTTGTTGGGTTAATTTCCCACCATGCAAATGTCTTATTAATAAGTCAACAATCATTGGTTATTCTTCATTCTGAAGTTTAATCAACATAATTCCATCAAAGTAATGGACTAGTGTGATGTTTTGTGGAAGGAAACATGGTCAAAATCCTTGTGGATTAAATTATGACATGGTCCTGGAGAATCTATATATATCTAAGGTAGGACTGTGAAGATGTATTGCTGACCATGCCAGGTGAAGGTAAACTGCTTCTGGTGATCTTTTGATATTGGGATTGATAAAAAGGCATCGGTCAGATCAATAGCTTGTCACCAGGTACAAAGAGATGTATTAATTCTCTCAAGTAATTAAACTACAACTGGAACAACAATTACAATCAAGTTACCATATAGTTAAGTTTACAGTAATTCATGTGTATTGTCCAATATCCATTTGTTTTTTGCACAGACCCAATAGGAAAGTTAAATTGAGTGAGGAGAATCACTGTCACTGCATTCTTCAAGTCCTTGATGGTGAAATTATTCTCTGAAATCCCTCCAGAGATGAGATGCTTTGGCTTATTATTTTCTTGGCAATTTTAATGACTTCAACTTGACTTATCTGCCACAATGGTTACTGTGCCACATGTCAGAAATCCAGTGTGGGGAGGGTTTCTGCCAGTTACTGAGTATATTCATTTCAATTAGGCATTCTGGAACTGTGAAAATCACTACAGGATGGGGTTTGGGGACCTATTGGATCTACTGAGAGAGACCTGAGATAAGACTGTATCAATCACTTGATCTACATATAGTCCCACTCTGACTGGTGAACCATAGTGATGTTTTGGATCCCCAGGAATTAGTGATACTTCAATGTCCAGTCATCCCCAAAACACCTATTTAAATCCTTTTCCCAAACAAACAGTCACTCTCATAAAAGGCTATAGATTCCTTTGGGGAAATCTAGGAGAAAGATTGACAATATAGATTTTTGGTGATGGGTTCCTTCCTTCATTATTGCATATCATTGATAGTCTTCCCTACTTCGCTCACCCTCTACATTAAAGGGCATGTTATTCTTCTCTGGAAACTCTTCCTGTCTGATAACATGACCAAAGTATGTGATAGGAAGTCTAGCCATTCTTACTTCTAAGAAGCATTCCACCTGTATTTTTCCAAGAGAAATGTTTGTTCTTTGGGCAGCCCATGGTAGTTTCCATATTCTCCACCAATGCCACAGTTCAAAGGCTTCCATTTCTATTTGGTCTTCCTTACTCATTGTCCAGATTTCACACACATCTGAAGTACTTGAAACTACCATGGTTTGGATCAGACACACAGTCTTTAAAATGACATATCTTTGATTTTTCACATTTTACAGAGGTCTTCTGCAACAGATTTTTCTAGTGCAATTAAGTCCTCTGATTTCTTTATTGCTGCTTTGAGGGGCACTGATTATTGATCTAAGTAAAATGAAATCCCTGACAACTTCAAACTTTTCTCCATTTATCTGAATGTTGTGTACGAGACAAGTTGTGAAGAATTATTATTATTATTATTATTATTATTATTATTATTTTATGTCGAGATGTAATCTGTAATGAAGTCTGTAGTCTTTGAACTTCATCAATAAGTGTTTCAAGTCCTCTTTACTTTCAGCAAGCAAGGTTGTGTCATCTTCATATTGCAGACTGCTAATGAGTATTACTCCAATCCTGATATTGTGTTCTTCTTCATATTGTCCAGGTTCTTGGACTATCTGCTCAGTAAACAGATAGATTAATTATGGTGAAAGAATACAACATGAAGCAAAATTTTGTGAGTTTAATCCATTCAGTATCCCCCTATTCTGTTTGAACAATAACCTCCTGGTTTATGTAAAGGATCCTCATTAATACAGTTAGTTAAGTGTTCTGGAATTCCCAATCTTTGCAATTTTATCCATAATTTCTTCTGATCCACAGAATCAAATGCCTTTGAACAGTCAATAAAATACAGGTGAAATCATGTGACTACATGGATCATAACAAATTATGTATAAGACTGAGAAGAATACAAATTCCAGAACATTTCATTGTGCACATGAGGGACGAGTAAGTACATAGACCTAGAGGCTGTTATTTAAACAGAACAAGAGGATATTGCATGGGTTAAAATCAGGAAGGGAGTATGTCAGGTTTGTATTCTTTCACCATACTTGTTCCATCTATATAATGAGCAAATAATCTGGGAAACTGGACCATATGAAGAAGAACATGGATCTCGCTTGGAAAAAGACTCATTAACTACCTGTGATATGCAGATGACACAACCTTGCTTGCTGAGAGTGAAGATGACTTGAATCACTTACAGGTAAGATTAAAGACTATAGCCTGCAGTATGGATTACACCTCAACATAAAGAAAATGAAAATCCTCACAACAGGAACAATAAGAAGCCTAATGATGAATAGAGAAAAGACGGAAATTGTCAAAGATTTCATATTACTTGCTTCCACAATCAACACCCCTGGAAGCAGCAATCAAGAAATCACATGATGTATTACAGTAAGCAAATCTGCTGCAAAAAAAAACCTCTTTAAAGTGATGAAGTCTCTTTGAAGACCAAGGTGCTCCTAACCCAAGCCATAGTATTTTTGATTGCCTAATATGCATGAGATAGCTGGGCAATAAATAAGGAAGACTGAAAAAGTCCTGATGCTTTTGAGTTGTGATATTGGTGAAAAATACTGAAAGTGCCATGGACTGACAGAAGAATGAACAAATTTGTCCTTGAAGAAGTGCAGCCAGAATGGTCCTCAGAAACAAGAGTGGCCAGATTTTGTCTGATCTCATTTGGTTAATTTGTCAGAAGGGACTATTTCCTGGAGAAGGATATAATGTTTGGTAAAGAGGAGGGTCAGCAAAAAAGGGGAAGATCCTCAATGAGATGGATTGACACAGTGGCTGTAACAATGGTCTCTGGTATAGCAAGGATTTTGAAGCCAGCGCATGACTGGACAATGTTTCATTCTGTTGTACATAGGGTTGCTATGAGTCAGAGATGACTCAATGCCACCTAACAACAACAAACTTCTTTCTGATATTTTTTGCTTTCAGCCAAGATCCATCTTACCACAGTGATGATATCATTCATTCCCCACCCTTTTCTCAATCCACCTTGAATTTCTGGCACTTCCCTGTCAACATACTGCTGCAACTATTTTTGAATTATCTTCAGAAAAATTTTACTTTCATCTGATATTGATGATTTGTTGTTGCTGTTATGTGCCATTGAGTCAGACCTGACTCATAGTGACCCCTCCTTGGGTTTTTGAGGCAGTATCACTACGGAAATAGATTGCCCCATCTTCCTTCTGAGGATATTGATGATACAGTTCTATAATTACCACATTCTGTTAGATCATCTTTCTTTGGAATGGGCACATATATGGATCTCTTCCAGTCAGCTGACCAGGTAGCTGTCTACCAAATTTCTTGACATGAATGAGTGAGCACCTCCAGCACTTCATGCATTTGTTGAATTAGCTCAGTGGGTATTCTATCAATTCCTGGAGTTGTGTCTTTTCCTAATTCCTTCAGTGCAGTTTGGACTTCTTCATTCAGTACCATTGGTTCTCAATCATATGCTACCTCCTAAAGTGGTTGATCAATCAAATCCTTTGGGTACAGTAACTCTCTATATTCCTTCCATTTTCTTTTGATGTTTTCTACATCATTCAATATTTTGACCATAGAATCCTTCAATATTACAACTTGAGATTTGAAAGTTTTCTTCCAGCTTGAGAATTGCTAAATACGGTTTTCCCTTTTGATTTTCTAACTCCAAGGCTTTATACATTTCATTATAATACTTTACTTTGTCTTCTTGATCTGACCTTTGAAATCTGTTTTTATTTCATCATATCTTCCATTTGCGTTAGCTATTTATGTTCAAAAGGAAGTTTCAGAGTCTCTCCTGACATCCATTTTGGTCTTTTATGCCTTTCCTGCTTTTATAAATGACCCTTTGATTTCTTCATGTATGATGTTCTTGATGTCATCCCACAATTCTGTTGGTCTTCGATCACTGATGTTCAATGCATCAACTCTATTCCTCAGATGATCTCTAAATTCAGGTAAGATATAATCAAGGTCATATTTTGTCTGTCATGGTGTGCTCTTAACTTTCTTTACCTTCAGTTTGAACTTGATGGTCTGTTCCACAGCCAGCACCTGCCTTGTACTGGCTGACGATATTGAGCCTCTCCATGGTATCCATCTACAGATGCAGTCGATTTGAATCCCGTGTGTTCTACCTTGTAATGTTCATGTGTATACTAACTGTTTATGTTCTGGAAAAAAGTTCTCAACAATAAATAAGTTGTTGGTCTTCCAAAGCTCTATCATGCCATCCGGCATCCTGTATATTATTAAGGACCTATTTCACGGCTACTGATGCTTCTTACTGTTTCTTCCTTTTGCATTCCAATCACCAGTAATTATCAATATATCTTGATTGCAGTTTTTGTCAATTTCAGACTGAATGATTTGATAAAAATCTTCAATTTCTTCATCTTTTAATTTAATGGTTGGTGTGTAAATTTAAATAACAATTGTACTAACTCACCTTCTTTGTAGGTATGTAGATACTATACTATTACAGACAGCTTTGTACTTAAGGATAGATCTTGAAATATTCTTTTTGACAACAAATGCAATGCCAATCATCTTCAATTTGTCAGTCTTGGCATAGTTGTAGATCAAATGATTGTCCTATTCAAAATGGCAAACACCAGTCCATTTCAACTCACTAATACCTGGAATATTTATTTTTATGTGTCCCACTTCATTTTTTACAACTTCTAATATTCATAAATACATACTTTGTACAGTCTACATTCCAATTATTAATGGGTGTTTGTGGCTGTTTCTTCTAATTTTGAATCATGCCACATCAGTTAATTTAGGTCCCCAAAGCTTACTCCATCCATATCATTAAAGTCAACTCTACATAGAGGAAGCGCCGCTTCCCCAATCATATTTTGAGTGTCTTCCCACCTGAGGGGCTCATCTTCTGGCACAAATGTCAGGTAGTGTTTCACTGCTATTCTTAAGGTTGTGAGTGGCCAATATTTTTAGAACTGGATAACCCCATCCTCCTTCTCAGTCTGTCTTAGTCTGGAAGTTCTGCTGAAACTTGTCCATTAGGGGTGACTCTGCTGGTATTATACATAATGGTGCCGTAGCTTCCAACATCACAGAAACATAAACTACTACAGTAAAGGAAATTATCAGACAAGTTGTGGGTATGAATGTATGTGTGTGTGTATGTATATTATATTTCATCTGTTCTATGGGAATGCAAATTATTTCTGATCTTCACTTTCTGTTTGGAATAGAAAATAAATCAGTTGCCACATATAATCTATCTGAAATAATATTAATCTTCTCTTCCAAAGATAGTATCTTAACACTTTTGCTGCCATTAGTACTACTAATTGGTTGAAATTTCATATATATATATATATATATATATATATATATATATATATATATATAATTCATCCTTGAAGATTCTCCTAGTCTCTAATGGAGCCAACTGATGAAATTAACAAAAATAGTATGGGTATCTGAGTGGCAGGGTCATCATTGGCATCTAGGTAGTAATTATTACAGTTCTAAAATTCAACTATGGCCTGCTCCTTTGTCACTGTCCCGATACTGATGATCACAGGTGGGATTCTGTAGCAGGAGACACTAAGCAGAATTTAGGGTGAAATGCATGTTTTAGAGATAAGCCCATGTGAAAAGATGGGGAAAAATGATTAAAGAAAATAACAAAATCAATTCTAACCAAGGACCATTAGCCCTCAATCAATTTCTAAAAGAAGCTCTACAGTAAGTACTACCCTTCAGAACAGTTCTATAGCAAGACAGAATGAATGGACCATTTACTCATGTTTCTTACATACACTGGACAATGCATGCTCTGGGAAGGGCATAGACTTGTTTCAGAAAGAATTTCTCTGTAGCTGAGACAGATGCTAAAAGAGCTGACAAGTGAAGACTGCATGCTCACTGCACTCCCCAAAGCTCCTCAGCAAGTCCTTCATTGAAAGGTGATTTTGGCAGCATATCTCTTTTTTTGTCCCAGGACCAAGTATTTCCTCCTGTAATTTAGAGCCCCAATGAATATACCTATATATCAACATTCACCATAGACAGGTACAGAATTATTTTCCTTAGGTTCCCAAGTTTTTTTTTTTTTTTAAATTACATCCTGTAACTAGATTCTTAAGCAATGGGAAAATAAGCCAAATTATGAGGTATGGGATACATCTCTCATGTGGTCAGGGCACCTATAATCATGAGGGACACAGCATGACATAATTTCTCAATAGAATTCTCTAATATAATCTTCTCTTTTTGAAGAATTGAGAGTTGAAAAAAAATTACCTCCATTCAAGTTTCTATATCACTATTACTTCTCTCAACTAGGTGAGGTCAAATACTGAATCAAATTTCCCAAAGACAATACTTTTCATACAAATCAAGTGTGTCAGTGTTAATATTAGTCTTTCAAGAACATCTAAGTATAAGAAAAAACAAATTCTCCTTTTTTTTTTTCTTTTCAAGTGAAGTTTAATTTGGGAAATCATATTTATTCAAAAATATTCCCTTCAAATTAATGATGTTCAATGCAGAAGTAAAGAGTTTTGAATCTTGAGAATATTTTAAGTGACCTTAGATACTTTGAAGCTGAACAACTATCTTTGGCTTGTTGTTGAATTTAAGCTGCCATCGAACAAACTCTGATTCATGACAATACTATATGCAACAGATTAAACACTGCTTGTGTTGTCCTCAAGATCACTAGCATATTTCAATCTATCATTGTGGCTAGTGTCCCAGATCATCTCAATGGTGTCTCCCAAGTCCTGTTTGTCACTCTACTTCACCAAACATGATGGCCTTCAGTGACTGATCTCTGTTTGTGTCACATGAGCCAAACCAAGCCAAACCAAAGCAAATGAGTCAAACCAACTTCCAATGTGGTTTTTAAGGTTTTCATCAGCTAATTTTCAGAAGTAGATGATCACTCCTTTATTTCCAGTTTGTCTTAGTTTAGAAGTTTCACTGACACTTGTCCATCATAGGTGATCTTGTTGGTATATGAAACACCAGTGGTATAGTTTTCAGCATCACAACAACACATGAGTTACCAAAGTATGACACCGATGGATGAGTGGTGAATCTTTGGTTTAATGCAAGCTAAATAAAAGACACACTCTTGTCCATGTTCTGAGTTCATATCTTGACACAAAATTGTGTGTACATTTTTCTCATCCTTGAAGTTACTGCACCATCCCAAGTTTTTAAAAATTACATCCTGGCACTAGTTTCTTAGGTGAAGGGAAAAGAAGCTGAATTATAAGGTATGGGGTACATCTATCATTAGCAACATTAGCAGGAATAATTGGCAGCTGCTGTTTTTAATGCCATCCCCAGCCTGAAGTCTTTTCTAGAATCCTCTTTGACGGCAGAGAAGAAATAGATAAAGTGTGAATCTAGTCTACTTTTAAACTATTTTAGGCTCCATTTGTTTTTCTCATTTTGATTTCCCAATGCTTTCTCAGCTATTTTAAGAGTTTTTTTATGGCCATGCTAATAAGAAATTCAAAAAATTTTAAGACAAACTTTTGTTCATTTCATTGTGATTAACCACTCTTATATTCCATGTGCATACCTGCCCTGAACTTGCAGGCAGTAGTATTGTTGTGCTCATTTCAAGCATGGACATAAGTATTTTTTCTTATACAGAAGAATCTGAGTCTCTGAGTTGTGCAAACAGTAAAGTGTCTTATTACTAGCAAAAGTTTGGTGGTTTGAATCATCCAGAGGTGCCTTGGAGAACAGATGTGGTAATCTGATCCTGAAAGGTCACAGTTTTGTAAACCCTGTGGATTAGTTCTGATCTTCACTCATGTAGTAGCTATGAACTGGAATCCACTGATGGAAACTAACAACAACTGTAAGAACACACAAAAAAAAAAAATAGCATCAGTTTTCAGCCTCATGAAATTGCACCACAGATCTTGCAATACCAGATGTCTGGCAAAATCTCATCTTCTCCTTGGGCTCTCAGAAGTATCCCAAGTTCATTAGCTGATATTTCTGTTTTTTAATTGCAGCTTTCCCACTTTACAAGCATTCATTGTATAACTCTCATTCCTCCTAGCCTAATTACACACCTATTTATTCGCTTCACTCAGCACTAGTTATAAGTTCATAGCTGCTATTAATTGAACGCTTGCTATGTGTCTACAAACTTACTAAGCATTTTTGTTATCTCCTTGTACCACCATATAAACTTTATGAAATAGAGATGGTTGTTTTGTCTATAATAAATACAGAAACTGAGGACCAAAGGATTGCACTAATTTTTCTAAATTGCATTACTTGTAAGTGATGAGAATGAGAGACTGTGCCCTTAAAGATTGCACCACATTGTATTACTACACCCCAATTTTTATAAGTCACTGGTAGAGATTTGCACAAAACCATTTATCAAAGAATAAGAAAAACCATACTCACTACTTTGAAGCTCCAGAATAATATTCCCATTTTTGAACCAAGGTTAGTTCACTAAAATAGTTCAAGTCAGATGCAGATTACATATTTCCAAAATGTGTAGACCTACAAAGTTGAGCAACATTTTGTGGGGCCTACCAAACCCTATCTGGTCTATTTCTTTGTAACCATATCTGCATGAGGAAGCTGACATAATGAGCATTCACTTTTTTGGCTCGGGACTATAACTTATTACCCTCTGAGTTAAACACAAAAACACAAGCCCTTCTGTTTGTCCTCCACAAGTTAAGGTTCATTTTGCAAGTGACTTTATTCAAAAAATTTATTTTGTTATTTCTCTTTCTTTTTACTTAAATATTTATTAAAAGTTTTAAGAACTTTGAACATCAACTCAGAAGGCTTTTATGTAAACTTTCTGTTATTAAGCTTCCCCAGCTGCATACTAAAAACTTTGTGGTCCTTGGAGATATGTCTGTGATCCAGCTGTACTAGGTAATAACAGTGGCAAATTTTGAGGTTTAATTAAAGGATACATATCATAGCTGCATGGCATGGCAATGTTGGATGACAAAACCCTAGTGCTGTGAAATTAATTACATCACCAAACTGAACCCAGTGCATGTGGAAAACTTGAACCCAAAAAAACATCTCATTAATCTTCACAAGCTCTCTTAATTTTTCTTTCTTTCTTTTTTTTTTTTTTTTTCAGTATTCACAAAACCTTTCAAGAAGTAACCTCTGGGGAATTATAATTTTCCTTGTTAGAACAATTGTTTATATAGCAGTATGTTTAATCCTAAGAAATACTAAATGTTAACAAATGCAAATAATTTTGGTGAGGCTCTACTTCAAATCCTCACAAAAAGGTCTTTTAACCAATAAAAGAAAAAAAAAAAACTCTTACAATTTTAGCTACTATTTATTTGATGCTCACTATGCACTATGTGTGTACACAGACTCTTACTTGTGTTATCTTTTCATAGAGTAACATTTCTAATTTTTAATGCTACAATCCTACATGCTACATGGATAAACTGAGGTGTAAAATAAAACCAAAAATGAAACGCACTGCCCCTGAGTCAATTCTGATGCGTAGAGATCCCATAGGGTTTCCAAGGCTATAAATCTTTATAAAAGCAGCAGACTCATCTTTCTCCTGTGGAGCGGCTGGTGGGTTCGAACTTGGTTAGCAGCCAAATGCTTCAACCACTACACCAATGGAGTTCCTTGAGGCAAATAATTGTCAAGCAATTTTCTCAAGGTTACTCTGTAAGTAGTGATGAAATCAGGTTACGAATCCAAGTTCTGTTAGTTAAAAGTCATTATCAATACCATTAATTTCTAAGCATATAATCTAAGCAAAACAAACAAATAAAAACTAGAAAAATTTTTGGAAGATTATTGATTAGGTCTTTGGCTTGTGGATGAAATTATTTCATATTGTCTTCCTCTTGAAGTCCTTAAATAAGTAAATATTGTCCAAATCAGATTGTAAACACAAAGGAATAATACTTATTAAAAAAAGTCATGTAATGCCCATGCAATCCACAGCATATACGACTATGAGACCAGAACAACTAGATGGTACCCAGCTTCCACTGTGAACCACTCAGAGGGGGATCTATGTAAGAGATTCAGGATAGAGAAGAAGAACAGTGTGGAACAAAACTTAAAATCGTTTGGGAAAAAAAGGGGGAGGCAGGTTTGCTGGTCTGATAGAGCCAGAGGGAACCACTGAGACTATTGCTCCTAGCTGTCCTTCAGGTCTGGAATTGAACCCACACCTGTGGCTTCCAGCCAAACAAGAGACAGGCATATGTATGAGTTGAACATTTACCTGAGATAGATACACTCCTTGGAGAGAACAATCGTGTGAGCAAGAAGGGCTGTTTATGCACAGGTAGACAGCTCAGGGGGCAGGAGTGCATGAAAGGATGGACACAGAGAAGAGGTAACTATGGGGAGGAAGTGGGAGGGGAGCTGTTGCATTGTAGTAAATTGTAGTCAATGTCATGAGACAATATGTGTGTGAACACTGTATGGAAAGTGATTTTTCTGTGTAAACTTTCACCCAAATCACAATTCAAAAAAAATCCTGTAATGAACACAAATATAATACTAAATTTGATCATTTTTTCATTAATAACAAACTAATAGCATATTAGAAAGAGGTCAAAATGATGAATAAGCATGTTTTTGCAGTGAATTATGTTTTCCAAAGTTAAACATAATGCATTTCTTAGCTTGACACAACACTGATGTCACAACTATTTGGTGGTATCTTTCATAATTAACGGGTTTATCTATCACTTTCTTCAGCCATGTTTGTCATTTAAACTATATAAAATAGTGTCTTAGTTTTCTCATGCTGCTGTAACAGAAATACCACAGTTGGAAGGATTGTAAAAAAAGAAAATTCCTTCCTCACAGTTCAGAAAGTTAGAAGCCTGAATTCAAGACATTGAATCTAGGAGAAGGCTCTCTTTGTCAGCTCTGGGGAAAGATCCTTGCCTCAGCTTCAGTAGTCTCAGAGTTCCTCAGTTCCTTGGTGATCTCCACATGGTATCTATCTTCTTTCTGTTTGTGTTCCTCATGTCTGTAGGCTGCTATTTGTATCAATCAGCAGTAATTAAGTTTAGGATACATCTAATGTTGATGTTGGCTCTTTAATATAACAACAAAAACTGTTCACAAATTCCTATGTATTTACCTACCTAAGCAGGTGTTAGGATCCTAACATATATTTTGGGGGAATACAATGTAACACATAATAAATAATTACTGGACTCATTTGTAAGGAGTTTTGGTGGTATAGTGCCTAAGGCATTTGACTGCTAACAGAAGGTTGATGACTCAAACCCACTAGCCACTCCATAAAAGGAAGAAAGGACCATCTACTTCTACAGTAAAGATTCACTGCCTTGGAAACCCAAAGGGGGTCACTATGAGTTGGAAGAGATTTGATGATGGTGAGTTTGGTTTGGTTTGGTGTAGACTCATTTATATGAAGTCTTAATTAAACTGTTAAGACCTTATTATTTCTGGCAAAACTTAGGTATTGTACTCTATAGTTCACAACAAGGGCTGAAATTCACAACAACAGTTTTGTCCCCAAAATTCTCTTAGTAGTTGTTAACAGGGTCCATTTCAATAGGTCAATGTCTGTGACCTACTTACTTTAAAATTCTTTGACAATGATATCTCCTCATAACCAGAGAATTTTTGATAATATGATGCATCAGATTATTTCAGCTTCAACTTGAACTTATATATGAGCAATTGATTATCTGTTCCACAGTTGGCCATGACCTTCTTCTAACTGATGATATTGACCTTCTCCATTGTCTCTTTCCACAGATGTTGTCAATTTGATTCCTGTGTTTTCCATCTAGTGATGTCCACCTATAAAGATCCCATTTATGTTGTGGAGAAAGGTATTTCCAGTGGATAGATCATTAGTCTTACAGAATTCTATCATGAGATCTCCATGTTGTTTCTGATAATGAGGCCATATCTTCCAACCACTGATTCTTCTTTGTTTCTAACTTTTGCATTCGAATCAACATAATTATCATTGCATCTTGATTGCACTGATTTCTGAATATGGAAGTTGGTAAAAAAATTTCCACTTCTTCACATTTGGCAATAGGATTCGGTGAGTAAATTTGAATAAAGGTCTTGTTAACTGGTCTTCCTTGTAGTATATGGATATTCTCCTATCATGGACAGTGTTGTACATCAGAATAAACCTTCAAATGTTCTGCTTGATAATGAATGTGATATCATTACTCTTCAATTGTCGTTCTGGCAGAGCAAACTATATCCAACTTAAAGTGGTCAATATCAGCCCATTTCAGCTCACTGACACACAAGTGAAATTCAGTGGAAGATAATTAACAAACTATTATAGCAGCACCTCAATAGGGAACTGCTAGAAATTCAAACCAAATTCAGAAGAGAGTGTGGAACAAGTTATATCATTGTTAATGTCAGAGAGATCTTGGTTGAAAGTAGAGAATATCAGAAATAATTTAACCCGTCTTTTATTGACTATGCAAAGGCATTCATCTGTGTGGATCACAACGAATTATGGATAACTATGAAGAATGGGAAGGCCAGAATACTTAACTGTGCTCACAAGGAACCTGTGCATTGACCAAGAGGCAGTCATGTGCATAGAAGAAAGGGCCACTACATGGTTTAAATTCAGGAAGAGTGCGTGTAAAGGTTGTATCTTTTCACAATACCTGTTAAATCTGTATGTTTGTTACCTCCAAATCACAATTTTAACTTACCCATGTTTTCACATAATAAAACAACAGCAAATACCTCTAGAAGAAGAGGTACTTAGTTGAGTTTCAGGAGAGGGTTGCCTAGAAGTCACCTCCAAATTATGGATGGCACAGGCCAATAATCCCTCAAGATTTCTACCTCACATTATATTTTATATATTTGAAATAAAATCTGCATGGAAGAAAATGTTATTGCTTTTTTTAGATGAAAATATCTGGGGAAATTTCAAAACTCATTAACCATTTGAGGTAGGAAATAGACCAGTGTCCGAATTTAGGCTAATAGTGTTGGCTGAGGGAACTGAAAATAAAAGTTCTTACCCCCAGTATATGTTGATTATTATCATTTGTTTGTTGACAGAACTAAAGCAAGATCTGTTATATGGAAAAATAACCCCTTTACTTGAAACTCAAGTTAAGGATGCAGGAAAGAAGGGGAAAGTAAATGGTAAAGCCATCATTACATCAAAAGGTTGACCTTTGCTCAGAATAAAGTGTATGGAAAACTGAAAGATAATATATAAACCAATAAGCAGCAATATGGATGGGACCAAACAATCAATATTGTCTTCCTTTAGGATTTACAAGCATCTCTTCTGTCAGTTTGTTGTACTGTGTTGACTTGTGTCTTGTTGTGAGTCTGAAAGCTATGCCACTGGTATTTTAAACACCTACAGGATCACACATGGTGGACAGGTTTCAGTGAATCTTCCAGACTAAGAAGGACTTGGAAGAAGAAAGAGACCATTCTCTTCTCAAGGAACTGGCCAGTGAAAACCTTAGGAACGGCAGTGAAACACTATTTGATATATTACTGGAAAACATTATGAATAGCCCTGAAACATTGTCCAATGTAGTGCCAGAAAATGGGCCTCTAATGTAGGGAGGCACTCAAAATTTAATGGGACGAGCTGCCTCTTCAAAGTATGTTGTTGTTGTTGTTGTTAGGTGCTGTTGAGTAAGCTCTGGCTCAGTGACCCCATGTACAACAGAATAAATTATTGCCAGGTCCTCTGAAAGCCTCACAATTTTTGCTATACCTGAGCCCATCATTATAGCCCCTGTGTCAATTGATCTCCTTGAGTGCCTTCCCCTTTTTCATTGACCATCTACTTTACCAAGCATAAAATCCTTCTCTAGAGAATGGCCCCTTCTGACAACATGACCAAAATATATCAGACAAAGTCTGGTCATTCTCTCTCCCAAGGATCATTCCAGTTGTACTTCTTTCAAGACATATTTGTTCATTTTCTTGGCAGCCCATGGCATTTTCAGTGTTCTTTGCCCACACCACAACTCAAAAGCATCAACTCTTCTTCAGTCTTCATTATTCTTTGTCCAGCTCTCACATGCATATGAGCCAATTGAAAATACCATGGCTTGGATAAAGTTCCCCTTACTCTTCAAGGAGACATATTTGCTCCTCAGCACTTAAAAGAGGTATTTTCAGCAGATTTTCCAAGAACACTATGTCAATACACCATCTGATGTCTTGACTGATGCTCCCACTTGTGTTCAATGTGGAGCTAAGTAATATGAAATCAAAGTATAGTCAAATCATAGTCGACCTTTATTACAAAGGTAGAGCAAATCTTCAAAAACTTCCATTTGCTGATGTGCCGTGACTCAAAATGTGGAGAAAGAGCTGTAAATATCCATTTATAATTGGAACATGGAATGTACAAAGTATGAATCTAGGAAAAATGGAAGTTGTCAAAAATGAAATGGAAGGGATAAATAATGATATACTTGCCATTAGTGAGCTGAAATGGACTGATTTTAGCCATTTTGAATCAGAAAATCATATGATCTACAATGCAAAGAATGGCAAATAAGAGAAATTGAGTGGCATTCATCATCACAAAAAATGTTCCAAGTACAATTCTGTCAGTGACAAGATAACAATGTCCATACACCTATAAAGAAGACCAGTTAATATTATCATTATTCAAATTTACACGGCCACCACAAAAGCCAAAAAAGAGAAAGATTTTTGTCAACTTCTGAAGTCTTAAATTGAACAAACACGCAAGAAGGATGTCTTGATTATTACTGGTGATTGAATGCAAAAGTAGGAAACAAAGAAGAATTACTGGTAGTTGGATAATATGGCCTTAGTGATAGAAATTATGCCAGAGATCACATGATAGAATGTTGCAAGACCAATGATTTATTCATAGCAAATATCTTTTTTCAACAACACAACCAGGAGCTATTCATGTGCACCTCACCAGATGGAATACCCAGGAATATGATGGAGTACATCTGTGGAAAGAGGCAATAGGGAAGCTCAATATCTTCAGCCAAAAAATGGCCAAGAGGTGTCTGTGGAACAGACCATCATTGCTCATGTGCAAGTCCAAGCATAAGCTGAAGAAAATTAAGAGAATTCCATGAATAGCCAAAATATGACCTTGATTGCATCCCATCTGAATTTATCAATCATCTGAAGAATAGATTTTACACATTGAACACCAATGAGAAAAAATCTTATGAATTGTGGGATGACATTGAGAACATCATCCATGAAGAAAGCAAATGGTCATTAAAAAGACAGGAAAGAAAGAAACCTCCAAAATGGATGTCAGAAGAGACTCTAAACATTGCTCTTGAATGTAGAATAGATAAAGCAAGTGGGAGGCATGACAAGATAAAAGAACTGAACAGAATAATTGAAAAAACAGCTTGAGAAGCTAAAGTCAGTTACTATAATGCAATATGCAAAGACTTGGAGTTAGAAAACCAAAAAGGAAGAACACATTCAGCATTTCTCAGGCTGAAAGTCATGGGAAAAAAAAAAAAAAAAAGTCAAGCCTAGAGTTGCAATAATTAAAGATTCTATGGGCATAATATTGAATGATACAGGAAACATCAAAGGAAGATGGATGGAATACACAGAGTCACTGTACCAAAAAGTTGATATTCATCCATTTCAAGGGGATGCATAAGACCAAGAACCAATGGTCTTAAAGGAAGACATCAATTCAGCACTGAAAGAATTGGTGAGAGACAAGGTTTCAGGGAAAGACGAAATTCCTATTGCTATGTTTCGAGAAATGGAAGCACTTAATCATTTACAGCAAGAAATCTGGAAGACAGGTAGCTGCTTAACTGACTGGAAAATAAAACAAACAAACAGACAAATCTCATAGCCATAGAGTTGATTAGACTCATAGTGACCCCTCCTTGGATTTCTGAGATGATATCTCTATGGAATAAGATTGCCCAGTCTTCCTTCTGAGGAGCGGTTGGTGCGTTTGAACAGCCAGCCTTCTGGTTAGCCATAAAATGCTTTAGGCACTACACCACCAAAGCTCCCAACTGACTGGAAGAAATCCATATTTGTGCTCATTCCAAAGAAAGGTGATCCAAAAGAAAACAGAAATTATTGAACAATATCATTAATATCACATGCAAATAAAATTTTGCTGATGGTAATTAAAAAAAAAAAAAAAAAAAGATGGTTGCAGCAGTATATTGACAGGGAACTTCCACAAATGCAAGCTAGACTCATAAGAGGATGTGGAATGAGGAATATTATTGCTGATATCAGCTGGATCTTGGGTCAAAGTAAAGAATACCAGAAAGAGGTTTAGTTGTGTTTTATTGATTACTCAAAAACATCTGATCGTTTGAACCATGACAGATTATTGATAGCATTGAGAAGAATCTGAACTCCAGAACACTTAATTGTTCTCATGAGGAAACTGTATGTAGACTAGGAGGCTGTTGTTTGAACAGAACAAGGGGATACTTCATGGTTTAAGATCAGGAGGAGAGTGCATCAAGGTTATATCCTTTCAGCATCCTTGTTCAATCTGTATGGGAGCAAACAACCTGGACTGTAAGAACAACGCAACATCAAGCTATGTAAGAGGAAGACTGATTAACAATCTACAATATGCAAATTACACTATCTTCCTTGCTAAAAGTGAAGATGACAGAAGTACTTACTGATGAAGATCAAAGACTACAGCCTATAGTATGGATTACACCTCAACAGGAACAGGAAAAAAAAAAAAAAAAACTTCACAACTGGATCAATAAGCAGCCTCATGATAAATGGAGAAAAGGTTGAAGTTGTCCACAATGTCATATTACTTGGCTCTACAATCAACACCCATGGAAGAAATCAGTCAAGAAATCAGATAATATATTGCACTGTGCAAGTTTGTTGCAAAAGACCTGTGTAAAGTGCTGAAGAGCAAGTCTTTTTGAAGACTAAAGTGCACCTAACCCAAGCCATGGTATTTTCATTTGCCTTATGCATGTGAGAGCTGGACAAGGAAGAAGGAAAACCAAAGAAGACTTGATCCTTTTGAGTTGTGGTCTTGGTGAAGAATACTGAAAGTAGCAAGGACTGCTAGAAGAACTAACAAATATATCCTGGAGAAAGTAGAGCTGGAATTTTCCTTGGAAACAAAAATGGTCAAAATCACCTACTTTGGTCATGTTATCAGAAGAGACCATTCCCCAGAGAAGAATATCATGCTTGGTGAAGCAGACAGTCAGTGAAAAAGGGAAAGGTTCTCACCTAGAGGAATTGACACAGTAACTATAATGATTGGCCCAAGCATAGCAATTATTGTGAGGATGTCACAGGACTGTGCAGTATTTTTTTTTTTTTTCCTTCTGTTGAACAAGGGTCTCTATGAGTGAGAGCTTACTCACAGGCATCTAACAACAGCAACAACAGAAGACTTACAAATCAAAGTAGTTGCTAGTTTTCATATAAGAGATCATCAAAAGCAGGATAAGATAATACAAAGAATGAAGAAATATAATTGGGGTGATTTTTGGAGAGCTGCAGATAAAGTAGTCAGAAAGTGCCCAATGTGCAGAGTTTAATGCAGCAAACACACTCTGACACTCTATAAGCAAGTACCCTTTACCTATTGGACCTCTGCTCAAATGGCAAACATATATTTTATTCAATTAATCCATTCACAGTGATATAAATATATATTGGTCACGATTTGTAAATATTCCCATTGAGTAGAGGCCTTTCTTTGTAGGAATGCCACTGTTACATTTGTGGCAAAAATACTATTAGAAACTATATTCCTTATTTGGGGTACTCCCAGGAATTCTTCCTAGGGATCAAGGGACTCATTTTACTAGATAAGGGATAAAAAAAAAAAAAAATGTGCAAAATTTTTCCCATTCTAAAATGCTTGCACTGTCCATATCATCCCAAATCATCAAGACTGTAGAAAGAACCAAAGGTATTATTTAAAATAATAGAAGTACTACTACTAATAATAATAACATAGATGAACTTGTCTGTCAGTGTGTCATACTACAGTGGCTTGCAGATTGCTGGGAGGCTTGAGGCTGTGACACTGGTGTTTCAAATGCCAGCAAAGTTGCACGTGGTGCACGTGTTTCAACTCGGCTTACAGACTGAGACAAACTAGCAAGATGGAAGAGGCCACAATTTCTCAAAAAATTGGCTGAGGAAAATGTTATGAACAGCATAAAAACACTGTCTGATACATTACTGGGCAACTTTATGAACCCCCATGAAACAACGTCCAAAATAGTACAGGAAGATCCATCCTTTATGTCAGAAGGCACTCAAAATATGACTGGAAAAAGTTGCCTCATCAGAGTAGATCAAACCTTAATGATATGGATAAAGTAAATCTTTCAGGACCTACATTTGCTGATATGGCATGCCTCAAATGGAGGAGAAACACCAACAAGCATCCATTAATAAAAGGAATATAGAATGAACAAAGTATGAATCTAGGACAATTGGAAGTTGTCAAAAATGAAATGGAATGCATAAAAATTGATAGCCCAGGCATTAGAGCTGAAATGGACCAGTTTTGGCCATTTTGAATCAGACAACCATATGATCTACTATGCCAAGAATGGCAATTTGAAGAGGAATGGTGTGGTATTCATCATCTCAAATGATGTTTCAATACCTGTCCTGAAGTATAATGCTGTCAGCAATAGGATAATATCCATACTGCAACAAGGAAGACATGTTAATATTACTATTATTCAAATTTAGGCACCAACCACCAAAGCCAAAGATGAGGAAATTGAAGATGTTTATCAACTTCAGAAAACTGAAATTGACTGAACATGCAATCAAGATGTGTTTATTATCACTTGTGACTGGAATACAAAAGTTGGAGTCAAAGAAAAATCACCAGTAATTGGAAAATTTGACCTTGGTGACAGAAATAACGGTGGAGAATTTTGCAAAAACAGTGACTTATTCATCTCAAATACCTTTTTTTCAACAACACAAACGGTGGGTATACACATGGACTTCACCAGATGGTCTACACAGGAATCAGATTTACTACATCTGTGGCAAGAGGTGATGGAAAAGCTCATTATCTTCAGCCAAAACCAGGCCAGGAGCTGATTGTGGAACAGACCATCAACTGCTCATATGCAAGTTCAACTTGAAGCTGAGGACAATTAAAACAAGTCCACAAGAACCAAAATATGATCTTGAATATATCCCTCCTGAATTTAGAGAGCATCTAAAGAATAGATTCAATGCATTGAACACCAATGACCGAAAATCAGAATTGTGAGATGGCATCAATAACATCATCCATGAAGAAAGCAAAAGGTCTTTAAAAAGATGAGAAAAGAAAAAAACACCAAAAAGGAAGTCAGAAGAGACTCTGAAACTTGCCCTTGAGAGAAGAATAGCTAAAGCAAATGGAAGAAATGACAAGATAAAAGGTCTGAACAGATTTCAAAGAGCAGCTCAAGAAGACAAAGCCAGTTACTAGAATGAAATATGCATAGACCTGGAGTGAGAGAAGGAAAAGGGAAGAGCAGGCTCAGGATTTCTCAAGCTGAAAGAACTGAGGAAAAACAAAAATTAAGCCTTGATTTTCAATAGTTCTTCCTTAGTGTAATGGTTAAGGTTATGTGTCTTTATGATATGTTATAAAGGATTGCTTTACTCAGGCATCAGAATGGACTTCCCTCACATAATTTTTAACCAGTTGAGAGATATACAAGCATAATAATGTAGAAAAAAAAAAGTCTAAAATGTCACTTTTCTATAAGTAAAAAAGTTATGCAGTTAGTAGTGTTTTCCAGGAAACAAGAAAATGTACCTATTCAGTCTCAGGCTGCATGATGCTGTGAGAAGATAAAGAATGAAAAGTAAGGAAAAAAAAAAAAATCTAGATTTGGAATAAGAAAGAAACTGTAAACATCTAATTTTTATCATATAAAACTCCAGTTTTCAAACTGACTGGAGTGTAGGTGGTTGGGGATAACAAGAGGGATACTTTGGCACCTACAACCCACTGCCATCCAGTCAATTCCAACTCTTAGCAACCCTATAGAACAAAGTAGAACTGACCCAGGAGTTCCAAAATGGTACTTCTTTACAGAAACACTGTCTCATCTTTCTCCTGCAAAGCAGCTGATGGATTCAAACTACTGACCATTTGATTAGCAGCTGAATGTTTTAAGCACTGTACCACCAAATCTCTTTATTATTTGAAAGAGCAGTTCTTGAACTTTTTTAAATTATTGTCTAGATCTCCTTCATACTGTTAAAAATGATTTAGGACACCAAAGAACTTTTGAGTATTAGCATTGTATCTATTGATAGTTTGATTTTAAAATTAAAACAGAAAACTTTAAAAATCTTACCTATTTTTAAATGAAAACAAACCCAATATATTTATAAAACCAAAAGCCCATTGCTGTTGAGCCAATTCCTATACATAGTGATCAAGAATAATAGAGCAGAATTACCACTTAGGTTTTCCAAGGTTGTGATATTTATAAAGAAAGTCGACATATATTTCTCCTGTGAAGTAGCGTGAGGGTTTGAACCACTGATGTTCTGCTTAATAGCCTAATGTTCAACCTCTTTGACACTGGGGGCCCTTTTTATATAATATATATGAAAAAAAAATGAACTTTCCCCTCAAAACCAGAAAAGCAACACTCTTTTACACTTATGTGCATCTATTTATTATCTGACTTAATAGAAGGTAGCTGAATTATCTTATCTGCATTTGCATTCAACCTGTGGAATATGTTGTTTAGTTTAAAGTGTATTAAAAAAATGCACAGATATATACTTGGAAATGGGAGAGATATTTTAATTGCCTTTTAGATAAGAAATTTTTCTTTGATACTGTACTGAATATCAACAAGTGGTGATTTCTCAAAGCTTAGATGTAATGTAGCATCTGGAAACATAAACTGATAATTTCCTGAATAATAATTAGTATGAGATTGGATCCTAGGAGACAGGGATCAAATGTATATCCACTTCCCATCTTCTTCACTGTCTCTGACACCTTTCACTCTATTTCTCAAGACATTCTCTCTCTCTTTCATTAACTGCTGTGTTTGATAGTTCTTTGCAAAGTCACACAGAATTTACAGGTTACAATTACCAGTTATGTGGATTGTAAGGGTAAAGGATACAACTCAGAAGTAACGGGATTTGAACAGGCAGAAAGGATAGGATACAACCCAGGAGAAAATGTTCCAAACAGGGCAGAAGAAGAGGATACAACTCACAAGTAAATCAGGATTAACATCACGAGGCAAGTCGGCATACTTTGGAAAGGTCCCACAAGTAGAGGGTACATCCCTTCTCAGGAAGCTCTCTGTCCATGATCCTCTTCTTGGGTAAGTTTCTTCCAGCCTCATTATTTTGACTTTTCATTGGCCAGGTCACATACTTATTGTTTACTAGTTTGGTGCCCAGACAAGCTCCTACTCATTAATACAAACTCTAAAAAACAAAAAAAACAAAAAAAAAAGGAAGAAAAACACACTCACTGTCCTCCAGACCCCTTCTTATGTTTCTGAGTAGATTGCCCAATCTTCCTTCTGAGGAGTGGCTGGTAGGTTTGAATTGCCACCCTTCTGGTTAGCAGCCAAGTGTCTTAGACACTTTGCCACCAGAGCTTCCACAATCTCTAGGTGTGACCAATGTAGTCCAACTCCTCTGAGTTCTTTCACAGAGGCCAGGGACAAAGGCCAAACTGCTTGAATTAAACCAACTCTTAACTTCACAAACAATATCAATGAATTTTTCATATTTTGATATATTAAAATCCATGGATCTCCTTCTAATTTAAACAGACATTTTGTAAGTCATGATTATTGGTCACTTGAAAAATTTTGGCTCAGTGAGCTATGCAGAAATTTCTAGTATTGACACATTTTATTACATAGTATCAAATCATTACATTTATTAATGTTGTCACTGACCTCATCAGAAAAATATTTATGTGTAGGAAGATACCAAGCTTGTGCTGAGTGAATTAGTGTTTGAATTTTATCACTGATAACAAATACTCAGTTTTGACTTGAAGTAACAGACTCCCTTCTTTGATTTTTGATAAAATCTAATACAAAGCTGAGTAAGCGTAGTTTCCTACTCACTCATTCAAGAAATACTCCTATTGCATAAAAGAAGTAGCTGGCTTAACACACAACTCAAGTACATCAGTGATTTTCTTTGGGATAACGTTTGTATTTCAATATGCACTAGGTGTATTTTCCATTTTAACTCCCAGAATATTGATCTAATAAAATTAAAAACCCTTCATTAATAGCATTCTTAACTTAAACTAGCATTTTATTGTAGGACTATCTGATGGTGAGGAACAAATGACTACTAATAATGTGATACCCACTCTATGATTCATACTGAGATGTCAATGGTTTTACACACCATTGATTTTCCTCCATCAGTGCAAATGGAAACATAGTAAAAAATAAATAAAGCAAATAAAGTTTTAATATAACCATAAAGAAGTTCTAACTCAGGACCTTCTAAAATTTCCCCAGGAACCCTAGGGTCTACACTTTGAAAATCCTTGCTGTGTAGTTTGGTAAAGAAGACAATTTGTCTCAAGGTAAAATAGAATCTCAAGACAGAATATATTAAATGGTTGCACTGTTAATCTCATTTATCAAGTGTTCAACAATTTTGGGGATTACAAATGAGAATAGTTCAACAGTTTTGTAAAGGTGAGTGAACAAAAATTCAGGGATAGACTTTATCTGGGAATTGGCAGATTAAACCAGAATGATTAATCACAGAATTAAAATGTTTAATTTAAAAAATTTAAAAAATAAAAAATCCCCAGAAAAGTCTAAGCACTTTCCACAATATTGCTTTAGGACATTAGGCATTATCACTTATTTGCCATGTAATTTTACAAACTTTTATTATTATTATTATTTTACTTTGTTTTATTTTCCAGGACAATTTGGGGAATCATTAGAATCACTGTGGTTGTTGTTAGGTGACATCAAGTCATTTCCAACTCAAAGCAACCCCTCCTTGGATTTACGAGGTGATATCTCTATGAATGTAGATTGCTCAGTCTTCCATCTGAGGATTGGCTGGTGGGTTTGAACCACCAGCCTTCTGGTTAGCAGTAAAATGCCTAAAGCACTACACCACCAGAGTTTTTGTGTGTGGTTTGAGGTATTGATTTTATTTCATCTTTCTGCAATTGGATACCCAGTTTTGCCAACACCATTTGTGAAAGAAACTATCTCTTCCTCATTAAATGGATTTCAGCCCTTTGTCAAATATCAGGTGACAATAGTGCATGGATCTATTTATGGTTCTCAGTCTGTTCCACTGGTCAGTATGTCTGCCATTATACCAGTACCAGGCTGCTTTGACTACTGTGGCTATGAAACTTGTTTTGAGATCTAAGAGTGTGAGATCTGTTACTTTGTTCTTCAGTATTGTTTTGCTTTGCTGAGCTCTCTCCTTTCCATATAAAATTAGTGATTGTTTTCTCCAGGTTCTTAAAGAATATTGATGGGATCTGGATTGGGATTGCATTTAAAACATAGACTTCTTTGCAGAGTATCAACATTTTCACAATGTTCAATCTTCTTGTCCATGAACATGGTATGTCCACCCATTTATTTAGAGCCTAGTAGTTTCTTGAAGTTGTTATGTTGCTATTAGGTGTCATTGAGTTGTCTCAGACTCATGGTGACCCTACGCACAGCAGAACGATACACTGCCTGTTCCTGAGCTAGGTCCATTATTCTTGCTATACTTGACCCTATCACCGCTGCCATTGTGTCAATCCATCTTGTTGAGGGCCTTCCTCTCTTTCATAAACCCAACATCTTACCAAGCATGACATCCTTCTCCAGGGAATGGTCTCTTCTGACAATATGATCAGATGAAGTCTGGCCATTCTCACCTCCAAGGAGCATTCTGGCTGCACTTTCTCCAGGACAGACCTGCTAGTTCTTTTAGCAGTCCACAGTACCCTCAGCATTATTCCCCAGCACCACAACTCAAAAATATCAATTCTTCTTCCATCTTCCTTATTCATTTTCCAGATCTCACATGCATATGAGGCAATTGAAAATACCATGGCTTGTGTCAGGCACACCTTATTCCTCAAGGAGACATCTTTGTTCTTCAGCACTTGAAGGAGGTCCTTAGCAGCCAATTTTCCCAGTGTTATACATCACCTGAGGTCCTGACTGCTGCTTCCATTGGTGTTGATTGTGGAACTGAGTAATATGAAGTCTTTGACAATTTCAATCTTTTCTCCATTTATCGTAATGCTGCTTATAGGTCCAGTTGTGAGGGTTTAGTTTTCTTGATATTAGATGCAATTCATACTGCAGACTATATTCTTCAACCTTCATCAATAAGTATTTCAAGTCATCCTCAGTTTCAGCAAGCAAAGTTGTGTCTTCAACTTATCACAGGTTGTTAATGAGTTTTCCTCCAATCCTGATGACAAATTTTTTTTCATATAGTCCAGCTTCTCAGATTATTTGCTCAGCACCACCCTGACACTCTCTCTTCTTGATTTTGAACCATGTAGTATTCCCTTGTTCTGTTCGAATGACAGTCTGCTGGTCTATGTACAGCCTTCTCATTAGTACAATTAAGTGTTCTGGAATTCTGATTCTTCTCAATGTCATCCACAATTTGTTATGATCCACACAATCAAATGTTTTTGCATAGTCAATAAAACACAAGTAAACATCTTTCTGGTATTCTTTGCTTTGAGCCAAGATTCATCTGACATCAGCAATGATTCCTTCATTCCATGTCCTCTTCTGAATAAAGGTTTCATTTCTGGAAGTTCTCTCTATATA
>NW_006922469.1:71803-81378 GCF_000298275.1 Orycteropus afer afer
GGAAGGAAGGTTGGGCAATCCTACTTCCGTAGTGATACTGCCTCAGAAACCCAAGGAGGGGTCGCTATGAGTCAGGGCCGACTCGATGACAAACAACAACAATACCAACAACAATACCTAGGATATCAATCTTTATATGTTCCATTTCTTTTTTGACAAACTCCAATTTTCCTAGATTCATACTTCACACATTCCATGTTCCTATTATTAATGGATGTTTGCAACTGCTTCTCCTAAATTTGAGTCATCTCATGTCAGCACATGCAGTTCCTGAAAGACTTACTTTATCCATATCATTAAGGTTGGTTCTACTTTGATGAAGCAGCTCTTTCCCAGTTATATTTTGAGTACCTTCCATCACAAGGCACTCTTCTTCCTACACTGTGTTGGACAATGTTTCCAAGCTGTTCATAAAATTCCGCAGTAATGTATCAGACAGTGTTTGTCTGCTATTCATAAGGTTTTCCCTGGCCAATTTTTGAGAATTAGATGGTCTTCTCTTTCTTCCTAGTCTGTCTTAGTCTGTAAGCTACATTGAAACCTTTGCACTATGTGCAACTCTACTGGCATCTGAAACAACAGTGGCACAGCCTCAAGCCTCACAGCAACATACAAGCCCCATAGGATGACAAACTGACAGACAAGTTTGTCTCCCTTAGCTGTTGGAAACCTCTGTGACCTCCCCTTACCTAAATTCCTACCTAGAACCTGGCACTTTGTGGTCCCTGGCCCTTTCCTCCCTTTCCTGACTCTAGGGGGCTTGGGGCCTAGCCTTGTCTCATGCTCCTTTTTACCTGGATACCCTGCCCCTCTGGAGGTCCTTGGCCTCTCCTGCTCCCTCTCTTTCCTGGCTCTAGGAGACTTTATCATTTCTTTGTATAGTCTTTTGTGTCCTAGTAAAATTTATTCCCATGTGTTTTATCTTTTTGGTAGCTATTGTAAATGGTATTAATTTCCTTACTTCATTTTCAGTGATCTCTTTCCTGGTATAGAGGAATCCACTTATTTTTGCATGTTGATCATGTATCCTGCCACTATGCAAAATCTTTGCATTAGTTCCAGTCATTTTTTTGCTGAGTCTTTTGCATTTTCTGTGTACTGGATCATAGCATCTGCAAATAGGAATAGTTTTACTTGTTTCTTACCAATTTAGATACCTTCTATTTTCCTTTCTTGACTTAGTGCCCTTGCTAGTATTTCTAATACAATGTGGAATAGAGGTAATTATAGAGAGCATCCTTGGCTGATTCCATTTCTCAGAGGGAATGGTTTCAGTCTCTCTCCATTGAGAGTAATATTGGCTGTTGGTTTTGCACATAAGCGCTTTATTATGTTGAGGAATTTCTCTTATATTCTTATTTTTCTGAGAGTTTTTATCAGGAATGGATATTGAATATTATCAAATGCCTTCTTTTGCATCAATTGATATGATCATGGGGTTCTTTTCCTTTATTTTACTTATGTGATAGATTATGTTGATTGTTTTTCTAATGTTGAACCATCCTTCTGTACTTGTATGAATGCCACTGGTTTAAAATGTATTATTTATGATATGCTCTTGTGGTCTATTGGCTGGACTTTGTTGAAGATTTTTGGACCTATATGCATGAGGGATATTGGTCTGTAGTTCTCCTTTCTACTTGTGCCTTTTCTTGGTTTTGATATCAGGGTTATGCTTGCTCCATAGATGAACTGGGGAGGATTCCATCATTTCCTATATTCTGGAATAGTTTGAATAGGATTGGTGTCAGTTCTTCTCTGAGTATTTGGTAGAATACTCCAGTGAGATCATCTGGGCTCAGACTCTTTTGTTGTTGTTGATGGAATTTTTTTTTTTTTATGATTTGTTAAATTTCTTATTTTGTTATGAGTCTTTTCAAATTTTATACCTTAGTCTGTGTTAATTTAGGGAAGTAGGATATTTCTAGAAATCTGTCTTTTTCTTCTGGGTTTAAAAATTTGTTGGAGTACAGTTCTTCATAGTATCCTGATATTATTTCTATATATTTTTATGTTGGTTGTTTCTGCTGTGGCATTGCGCATTCCAATACTTATTTGTTTATTTACATCTTCTCCATCTTTTTATTTATTAATTTTGCTAGTGGTTTTTCAATTTTATTAATCTTTTCAATGAAGCTACTTCTAGTCTTATTGATATTTTACTAGTGTCTTCCTATTTTCTCTTTCATTTATTTTGGTTCTTTCTTCTTTTTTGATGTACATATTTCTATTTATTGCCCCCCGATCATTGTTTTCCTGTGTCCCAAAGAGTTGGGTATGTTATGTTTTCACTCTTGTTTGCCTTAATGAATTTTTTAATTTCCTTTTTTTTTTTTTTTAATCTTCTATTACCCAGTTGTTTTTAAGGAGGACGTTATTCAGTTTTCATGTGTTTATTTTTCCATTCATTTGGCTAGTGTTGACTTCTAATTTTATAGCATTCTAATCGGATAAGATGTTTTGCAATATTTCAATGTTTTAAAATTTATTGAAGCTTGCTTTGTGGTCTAACCCTTGGTCTATCTATCCTGGAGAATGTTCCAAGTGTGCTAAAAAAGAATATATATTGTGCAGTAGTTGGGTGAAAGGCTCTGTAAGATCAAGTTGACTGAGTGTATTGTTTAGTTCTTCTGAGGTTTTGTCTAGTCACTTTCTACTTCGATCTTTCATTGAAATTGGTGTACTACAGTCTTCTACTATTACCTTTGAGTCATCAAATTGTCTTTTCAATTCTAATTTATGTATTTTGGGGTTGTTTCATTGGGCACATAGATACACGTTATGGTTATATCCTTTTGTTCAAGTGATCCTTTAATCATTATATAATGTCCTTCCTTGTCTCTTATGGCAGTTTTTGTCTTAAAGTCAATCCTATCAGAAATTGATATGGAAACTCCTGCTCTTCTTTGATTGCAATTTGCCTAATATATATTTTTCTAATATTTGATTTGTATTCTATTTTTGTCTTTGTCTCTAAGGCGAGTCTTTTGCAGACAGCATATTGATGAATCATGTTTTCTTACATAGTCTGCAACTCCCCATCACTTGAGTGATTAATTTATTCTGGTTCTGTTTGGTATAATTATTGATAAGTATGAATTTATTGCTGTCGTTTCTTTATGTGTTTTATCCTGTTGTTGCTGATTTATTTGTTCCATGTAATTTTCTGTCAATAGGTAACTATTTTTATGAATCATGTTATCATTTATTTTCTTGCTATTGTTCTAATATTTTCTAAATATTTGGGCCTGTCATTTTTTTATTTTGATTTCAAGGTTCATTATTTTTCTTTGAGGTTTCTCTGTGATTTATTATTTGGATGATCCCAAATTTAGATCAGTCTGATCTATCTTTCAACTGTCTTGACTTCCTCACCATTTAAATGTTCTGCAACAACACTTTTTATTCCCTTTTTTAGGTTTGTACTTGTTTTTACTTACCAATGATGTCTCTAGTTCTCTCTTTACAGCCTTGTATGCTTATTTTACTTTGATACTTCTATAACTGGGTTGATATCTAGGTTATGTCATTATGTATGTTGTCAGTTATTGTCTGCTGTTTTTGGTTCTCGGTCTGAAGGGCTCCCTTTAGTATCTCTTATAGGTTAACCAGGATTTAACAAATTCCCTTAATTTCTGCCTATCAGTAAATGTTCTAATTTCACCATCATATTTAAGGGACAATTTTTCTAGGTATATAATTATTTCTTTGATTTTATTTTTTTCTTTCAGGGTTTCATATATATCATCCCATTGCCTTCTCACCTGCAAGGTTTCTGCCAAGAAATCAGAACTTAGTCTTACTGGTTGCCCTTTATAGGTAACTATCTGTTTTTCCAATACTGCCTTCAGAATTCATTATTGTCTTTGGTTTTGGTGAGTTTGATTACGATACATCTTGATGATTTTCTTTTGAGGTCTCTCCTGTTTGGGATCATTCAGCTTCCTGAATGGATATATTCCAGTCTTTCATTATATTAGGGAAATTCACTTCTAACAGATTTTGACAGTTTCCTCTGTGATTTTATCTGTCTCTTCCTGTTCTAGAATTCTGATTATATATATTTTATTGCTCCTGATGATGTCACACATGAATCTTAGTTTTTTGTTTTTTTTTTTTTCATTTTGTTTTGAGCTTTGTTCTCTTGATCCCTTGACAATGTAGGCTCTAGGTTTTTTCTTTCAATCTCACTAATTCTGTCTTCCATTACTTCCATTCTACTTCTTTTCCCATTCAATGTGTTATCTATTTTTGAAATTTCAGTATTAATCTTCTGAATTTTTATATGTTGTTTTTGTATTGTTTGCAATTTTTCCTGTTTTCTCTTGTGTTATGTTCCTAAATTATTCTCAAGTTATGTTTGTGTTTTCCTTAATTTTGTTGATTTTTTTTTTATCTGTCACTAAGTGCATAGAAGGTATCTAAATATAATTATTTCAAATCCCTATCAGGTAGTTCCAATTCCTCTTATTCCTCAGGGAGGTTTCCAGAGTCTATGTCTTGGTTCCTTGTTTCTAATACTTGATCTAGCTCCTTTGTGTTGACTAGGATTGTCAGTTATCTGAGACTTTGTGATGTACTTGTACTTATATTAATTGTCAAATATATATTGATATGATTTTATTTTATTTATTCTGTTTTGATGTACCTGAGTGGGCAGGGTACTGTGCTCCTCTATTCACTAGTTAGAAGAACTTAGGCACTCACCACCTGTCTTCTGGTGGATGTGATAGAGAATGAAAGTGTATACACAGATTTCTGGTAGCTGTTCATGAAGAGGTTAGTTGGGCTCTACTGAACACCATCTGTTGTTGGTAAATCTGTGCAGAAGCAAGTGGTGGCCCTTACTCAGTGGTTGGGCTGCAGAAAGTGCAGATGTGGTTGGGTCGTATGGGCATGACTGCTGTCTCATACTCAGTTAGAACAACAACAACAACAACAAAAAAGAAAACAAGAGGGCAAATTATACGAACTGCAGGAACAAACAAAAAAATAAAAAGGAAAGACAATGAAAGAGAACTATTTTAAAAAATATATCTTAAAATGGTAAGAAAAGATAAAGAGAGAAAACACTCCACAGTATCTTGGAAAGGGGTAGGTAATGCAAGAAAATAGCAAGAGTAAAAGAATAATAAAGGAAAAATGAGAAAACTGCAAAAAAGAAAAACAAGAGTTAGAAAGAACCAAAAGAAAGAAAAAGCAAGGATCCAGGAAAATGGAAGAGAGAAAAAGGAAAAAAAGAAACAGAACCAGGGAGAGAAAAGAGAAAACAAAATACAGAGAAAGGAAGAAAGGAGGATGAAAAAAAGATTAAAAACAACAAACAAACAAAAACAAAACTGAGGGGTGGGGCAAAGTACCTAGGCTTGTTAGGGCTCATGTATTGGGATGGAATTTCTGCCAATCTGAAGGAGGGTAAAGGTGGGAGATGGCCACACCTCTGTTCACAAAGATAGTGTGGGGTATAAGAGTAACACGGGGAATTCTATACCTTTCCAGGTGTCAGCCTCCACTGTGAGACCCATGCTGTCCTTGGCAAGTGAAACTTATTTGTAGAATTGGTGCTTATGTGAGAAGGCCACTTACATATATTCAAAATGGCTGCACACTCAGGAGATCCTAAAGTGCACAGCTCAGCTTTTCTCTTTATTCACTTTTTTCCTTTCTAGTTGTCAGCCACCAGTTGCTATCCAGTCCTTGGCCAGCACAACCAATTCTTAGGTTTTTGCCCTACTGAAATGCAACTTGCAAATATTCAAATTGGCCATGTCTTCAAGATAGCCAGGAATCTACAGTTCTGTTTGTGCCCTTATTTACAATTTTCATTTAAATTTTTCTACTAGTTGGTATTTAATCCACTTATGGATCCTTCCCTTAAAAGCTCAGGGTTCCAGGATTGTCTTCTTTATCTGTTTCAGTTAGTTGCTCATTTCTTTGTTGAATAGGGTCTCTGTAGCTTGTCTGACTATTCTGTCATCTTGCCAGAAGTCCTCTCATTTGATTTCTTGACTACTACTTCCATGGGCCTTGATTGTTGATGCAAGTAAAATGAAATCCTTGAAAACTTCCATATTTTATCCCTCTGTCATGATGTTGATTATTGGAAGTTTTGAGAATTTTTGTTTTCTTTATGCTGAGATGGTAACTGTTATCTTGGGTCTTTATCAGTAAAAGTTTCAAATCCTCTCTCTTAACTTTCCTCAAGCAAGTATGTGTCATGTTCATATCACAAGTTTTTAATGAATCTTCCTTCAATCTTGACCCCTCATTCTTCTTCATCCATTTGTTTATCAGATTATTTGCTCAACATAAATATTGAATATATATGGTGAAGATATACTACCCTAATGCATACCTTTCTTGATTTTAACAAATGGAGTATCCCATTGGTTTGTTTGAATGACAATCTCTTGGTCTATGTACAGTTTTCATGCGAGCACAATTAAATGTTCGTGATTCCCTGTTTTTCAGAATGTTACCTATGATTTGTTGTGATACACACACTCTTTGTATACCTTTATATAGTCAAAAATATGCAGGTAAACATCTTTCTGTACCAATCTGATATTAACAATGATATCTTTAGTTCCACATCCGTTTTTCATTATGGCTTGAATTTCTGGAAGTTGCCTGTAAATGTACAGCTCCTACAGTTTTTAAATTATATTCAGCAAAATTTTACTTGCATGTGGTATTAATGAAATTGTTTGATAGTTTCCTCATTGTGTTGGGTCTCCTTTCTTTGAAATGGTCATGAATATGGAATTGTTCCAGTTGGTTGGCAAGGTAGCAGTCTTCCAAATTACTTTAAATAAAGAAGTGAGCACCTCCAGTGCTGCATCCATTTTTTGAAACATTTTGATTGGTATTCCATCAGTTGCTAGGGTTTTGTTTTTCTCCAATGCCTTCAGTGCATCGTGGATTTATTTAATGCCATAGATTCTTGATCATATGTTATCTCCTGAAATGTTTGAATGTCAAGCAATTATATTTAATACGTAATGCCTCTGTGTATCCCTTACCCTTCTTCTTCTTCTTTTTTTTTTTTAAATAATATTTATGTCATTCAGTACTTTTCCCATAGAACCTTTCAATATTGCAATTGTTTTTGTTGTTGTTAGGTGCTATGGAGTCAGCACCAACTCATATTAACTCTACGTACAACAGAATGAAACACTGCCCAGCTCTGTAGCAGCCTCACAATCCTTGTTATCCCAGAGCCCATCTGTGTAGCTATTGTGTCAATCCATCTCATTGAGGGTCTTCCTCTTTTCCTTGATCCTCCCCTTTGGCAAGCATGATAATCTTCTTCGGGAAATGGTCCCTTCCAACAAAATGACCAAAGTAGGCCAGACAAAGTCTGGCCATCCTGCTTCCAAGGATTCACCTCTTTTAGGACAGATTTCTTAGTTGTTCTGGCAGTCCATGGTACTTTCAATATTCCTCATCAAAACCACAACTCAAAAGCATCAATTATTCTTGAGGTTTTTTTTTTTTTTTTTTTCTCATTATCTAGCTCTCATGTATATGCACATCAGGTGACTGAAAACCCACCCCCTACTCCACAGAAGGAAGACTTGGGGATCTACTTCCTTTAAGATTTACAAACTTAGAAACTCAGTGGGGATCACCATGAGTCAGAAACAACTCAATGGCAGTGAGTTTGCCTTTTGTGGTTTTGTGGTAGATGCACCTTAGTCTTCAAAGAGACATCTTTGGTCTTCAGGGCTTTAAAGATATCTTTTGCAGATCTTTTTTCCATTTATCATGATGTTGCTTATTGGTCCAGTGGTGAGTATTTTTGTTTTCATTATGTTGAGATGTAATCCATATTGCAGACTGTAGCTTTTAATCTTCATCAGTATGTGCTTCAAGTCATCACTTTCATCGAGAAAAGTTGTGTTGCCTGCATATCACAGGTTGTTAATGAGTCTTCCTCCAGTCCTGATGCCATGGTCTTCTACATACAGTCCAGCTTCTCAGATTATTTGCTTAGAATACAGAGTGAGTAAGTATGTGGAAAAGGTACAACCCGGATGTACTCTCTTCTTGATTTTAAACCATGAAGTATCCTCTTGCTCTGTTTGAATGACATCCTCATGGTCTATGTACAAGTTCCTCATGAGCACAATTAAGTTTTCTAGAATTCCTATTCTTCTCACAGTTATCCAAAAGTTGTTATGATCCACACAATCAGATGTTTTTGTTTTGTCAATAAAACATAAATAAACATCTTTCTGGTATTCTTTACTGAAAGACTACCATCTGACATCAGCAATGGTATCCCTCATTCCACATCCTCTTCTAAATCTAGCATGAATTTCTGGATGTTCTCTGTCAATATGCTGCTGCAAACGTTTTTGAAATATCTTCAGCAAAATTTTACTTATGTGTGTTATTAATGATATTGTTTGATAATTTCCACATTCTGTGTAATCAACTTTCTTTGGAATGGGTATTAATATGGATATCTTCATCAGTTGGCTAGGTAGCTGTCTCCCAAATTTCTTGGCATAGAACAGTGAGTGCCTGAATGTGGCATCCATTTGTTGAAACATCTCAATGGGTATTCCATCAATTCCTGGAGCTTTGATCTTCACCAATTTTTCAGTGAATCTTCAAATTCTTTCTTCAGTTCCTTTGGTCCTTGATCATATGCCACCTCTTGAAATGGATGAATATTGACCAATTCTTTCTGGTACAGTGATTCTGTATATTCCATTTTCTTTTGATGTTTCCCACATCATTCAATATTTTACCCATACTCATTGCTGCCATGTCAGGTCTGACTAATAGCAACCCCTCCTTGGGCTTTTGAGGCTGTATCTATACAGAAGTAGATTACTCAGTCTTCCTTCGAAGGAGTGGCTAGTGGGTTTGACATGCCAGCCATCTGGTTAGCAGTAGAATGCTTTAAGCACTATGCCACCAGAATATCTAGAAAATTTCAATTATCCAACTTGGGGTTTGAATTTTTTCTTCAGTTCTATCAGCATGAAAAATGTCAAGCATGTTCCTCCCTCTTGGTTTTCTGAGTCCAGGTATTTACATATTTCAATGTAAAAATTGACTTGTTTTCTCTACCTGCTCTTTGAAATCTTCTGCCATGCTCTTTTATCTTGTCATTTCTTCCATTTGCTTTTGCTACTCTCTGTTCAAGGGAAAGTTTGAGAGTCTCTTCTGGCATTCATGTTGGTATTTTCCTCCTTTCCCATCTTTTCAATGATTGTTTGCTTTCTTCCTGTATGATGTTCTTGATGACATCCCACAATTCATCTCGTTTTCAGTTTTTTGGTGTTCAGTGCATCAAATCTATTCCTTAAATGGTCTCTAAATTCCAGAGCGATCTGATCAAGGTCATATTGTGGCTCTTGTGGACTTGTTTTAATTGTCTTTAGCTTCAATTTGAACTTGCACACGAGAAGTTGATGGTCTATTTCACAGGCAGCTCCTGGCCTTATTTTGACTGAAGACATCGAGCTTCTTCATCTCCTCTGTCCACACACATAGATGATCTGACTCCTGTGTACTCCATCTGGCAAAGTCCATGTGTATATCTGACATTAATGTTGTTG
>NW_006922469.1:100560-106620 GCF_000298275.1 Orycteropus afer afer
TCTGCAAAACACCACATAACATGGATGAACTTGAAGGATATTATGCTGAGTGAAATAAGTTAATCACAAAAGGACAAATATTGCATTAATCTGTTATTGTAAAAGTCAAGGAAAGTTTTATCTATGGAAGGAAATTTTCTTTGTTGGTTACCAGGGGTGAGAGGGGAGGGGAGGGAATGCTGTTAGATATATATAAGTATTGATTTGAGTGAATAGAAGGGCAATGTACCAAATGTAAGTGATCAATATGGTGGTATTGAGGAAGAGGAAGAGACATAGAGAGGTATGCGTGAGGTACAGACAACAAAGATGAACCCTTTTGCACATACAGTACTGCATTGTCAGTGAAGGCAAACATGGGTATGCGAGAGGACAGATGGGTGGACAGGCTGAACTATTAGGTATGTCTCTGAAGTGGGGAGTGTATCCAAGAAAATGTATAGGATTGGCAGGCAATGGTCTTATACATTTGTGTGAATGATCAGAATTCTCAGGTATATAGTAAAGCTGACAAGGGGCAAGTTTGTAGTCACTGCTTGGTCACAGCCAGCTACCCAGAGGGACAAAGTAGTTGAACCTGTGGGCTCAGAACCATAATCGCAGGGGACATCAAGCTCAATTGGCATAACATACTATACAAAACATTGTTCCACCTCCTACTTTGCCGAATAGCGACTGGGATCTTGAAAGCTGGCAAGCTGCCATCTAGATTCAATGATGGGTCTCTCCTTGTCCACAGCAAAGAAAAAGGAAGAAAACCAAAAATTCATGGAAACAATTAGTCCTAATGACTGATACACCATCCAATCTGCTGCCTATATGACTACGAGACAGGAAGAACTAGATGGTGCCCGGCTACCACTGTCATCCACTTGGAATGGGATCTATGTAGGAGATCCTTGGTAGAGAGGGAGAACAATGTGAAACAAAACTCAAAATCATTTGGAGAAAAAAAAGGAGGGGGGCAGCCCAGGTTTGCTGGTCTGATAGAGCCTGGTGGAACCATTGAGACTATCGTCTCTAACTGCTCTTCAGGTCTGGATTTGAACCCACACCTGTGGCTTCCAGCCAAACAATAGACAGGCATATGAGTTGAATATTTACCTGAGGTAGATACACTCCTTGGAGAGAACAATCATGTGA
The DNA here is from genome assembly GCF_000298275.1 of Orycteropus afer afer. NCBI lineage: Eukaryota > Metazoa > Chordata > Mammalia > Tubulidentata > Orycteropodidae > Orycteropus > Orycteropus afer. Next base: position 101,704 of record NW_006922469.1, read on the forward strand.
GTAAGAAGGGCAGCTTATGCACAGGAAGACAGCTCAGGGGGCAGGAGTGCATGGAGGGTAGACCCAGAGAAGAGGTAACTTTCAGGAGGAAGTGGGAGGGGAGCTGATGCATTGTGGGAAATTGTTGTCAATGTCATGAGACAAAGAGTATGTGAACTGCTGTATGGAAAGTGAATGTTCTCTGCAAATTTTCACCAAATTACACAATTAAAAAAAAAAAAAAAAAGAAGACCCTTAATGAGATGAATTGACCCAGTGGCTGCAATGATGGGCTTAAGCATAGCAAATATTGTGAGGATGGTGCAGGAACAGGCATTATATTGTTCTATTTTACATGAGATAACTGTGAATCAGAGCCAACTCTATGGCACCTAACAACAGACAAACTACTTGTAAAGTCTTTTGCATCTTCCTTAGATGTCATTTGGAGCCTGTGTGACACTAATTGTTATTGTGTTCATTTTACTTGGACCCATAGTCAACACCAATGGAAGCAGCAGTCAGGAAATCAGACATCATATCTCACCGGGCAAATCTGCTGCAAACGCCTCTTTGAAGTGTTAAGAAGCAACGATATCACTTTAAGGATTAACTTGCGCCTGACCCAAACCATAGTATTTTAAATTGCCTCATATGCATGTGGAAGCGGAACACTGAACAAGGAAGACCAAAGAAGAGTCGATGCCTTTGAATTGTGGTTTTGTCCAAGAATACTGAAAATACCATTGACTGCCAGAGGAACGAACGAATCTGTCCTGGAAGAAGTGGAGCCTGGATTGGAAGTGAGAACGGTCAGACTTCATCTCACCTGCTTTGGTCATTTTGTCAGAAGGGCCCATTGCCTGGAGAGGATATCCAGTGATAAAGTAAAGTAGAGGGTCAGCAAAGAAGAGGAAGACCCTTAATGAGATGGACTGACATAGTGGCTGCAGCGATGGGCGCAAGCACAGCAAGTATTGGGAGGATGGTGTAGGACCATATAGTGTTTCATTCTGTTGTGTAGAGGATCTCTTTGATACGGAGCTGACTTGCTGGCACCTAACAACAAAAACAATTGCTGTATATTTGACACTGCAGCAAAAATTTGTGGTTTCCTATGATGTTATATTTTTCAAAAGTTTAATTAAATTTGCTCTTGCCAGACTGTTAGCCTAAGGACAACAATCACTTTAATCAAATAATGGATTAAGTAATTGAAACTGGAGGTTTAGTCCCTTGAGTACCAGTAATCTGTTTCCAGTTTTCCTTATTCCCAGGAGGGCTTCTGAAACCAACTTAAAATTTGAATTGTTACCATAACTGAACCTTTACTTCAATTTCACAGCCCTGACAGTAAGACAAGTGCTCTGTGATAAGTTGTAGGCATGAAATGACACCTCTGATTAGAGTTTATGTTGCTGTTAGTATCAGACACTTCACAAGTTCTTTCGCCTTACTGCTCCCTAACTAGATAAATATCATGGTTTTTGGCTACAAGACTATTGCTAGACTCCACTGATATATTATGAGCCCTTATCTCAATAATTGATAGAACCTAGTTAGCTTAAATAGACATCACAGATTTTGACTTTGAAATGCTAAAAGAATGTAGGATCTGACAAGTGGGAGGGGGTAGAATTGGGCTTTTAAACATTTTAAATGTACATAGTTATGTAAATGCACATAGTTATGTGTAAAAAGCAACATTTTCTCTATTGAGTTCTCAGTGTTCAGAATAGAAACCAGAGCAAATTAAAATTATGTAATGAAGCAAAGATGTTTTTCTCAGCAAGGAAATCATTTGCCTTGTTTTCTTTCCCCAAGATGATTCACATCAGAAGAAAAGATGTAAAACTGCTAATATGAAATTAGCCAATTAGAAACAGAATGTTGGAAACCATCAGTTTGCGTGTGTTTCTTCCAGTTGCCTTCCTATATATATATATATATATATACAGGCATAGAAACAGCTATCATTTCCCTTACTTGATTCAACCTGTATATTATTTCTAAAAAAATGGATAAAGCTAAGTAAGCCAGCCTACCTATCCTCTAAAAAAGAAACTTGTGACAAAGCCTTGATTTTCTTCAAATTATGACATATGTCCTTTATATAAGTTTTATCTTTCATCTTAAGCAAATTTATTTTTCTTATGATTTTTATAATGGTATATATTCAATTTATTCTAAGTATCCACAATTGTAAAGTTAGTGGAAAAAATATTTTAAATGTTAAGCTCCAAATTTGAACACTTAAAGGTATTTGTGATAAGTATGCTCATATGGGTAGCATGGGATCTCTGATAGCGTAGTGCCTAAGGCATTTGACTGCTAACCGGAAGGCTGGCGGTTCAAACCCATCAGCCACTCCTCAGAAGGAAGATGAGACAATCGACTTCCATAGTGATACTGCCTCGGAAACCCAAGGAGGTGTCGTTATGGGTCGGATCCGGCTTGATGGAACATAACAACAACAACATGGGTAGCATATTGGTAACATAAGCCCATTTGGTATGATATTCTCATGTTATTATCCATGTGTAGAGCTCTTTCATTCTTTGTGTACTAAGAAATCATTTTGCACATCAAATGTTTATAAGCTTCTGTTCCTAACAGTAGTTACCTTCACATTTCAGGATTGTATCTGTTACCCTGATGGTAAGTTTGAGAATGCTATCTTCAAAATAATAAATTAATGCTATTATATTTTGAAGAAAAGATATATGTGACATCTTTACACAAATATTCTGTGTATGAATAGTACATTATATGGGCTTCAGGCATTGTAGTTATGTCTTTGCATAACAATATCCTATTGGAGAATTTGCTTCAGCACATGATTTTATCTCACACTCCTTTTTTGGTGGTATTATCAAATCTATGCAACTGTCATTTCACATTTCTCCTAACTTTTGTCCCACATCTTTAATGGTATCTATATTTATCCATTTGGATGAACCACTGCTACCTTATGATCACATAACTTATATCAACGTCATCATCTTCTAATAATAAATACAATTAAACTTCTAAGTTTTCTCTTCATAGTAATTGAACTTAAACCATTATTTAAACAAATGTACTAACTCTGACCTATCTCTAATTATCATCATATAGATAACAATTTTCAGTCTTAGTGTTAGCTTTTTTCTAGTTGATAGGCCTGCAAAGGAAAGATTTTTAATTCTCATTCTCCAGAGGATCTCTGGAATATAGTCTCAGAAAGTTATCTTGTCAATGTACATATGGTCCTTGAAAAGTTCAATTATATTCTAAGAGTCCGTATGGTACACATGGAAATCCTCAGAGGTCTTAAGATATATAATTAACCATGTGCACTAGAAATTTTCATATGTGAGCAAGATCACAGGCTATTAGACAGTGATTTTCCATGATCCTTATTCCCCAGTGATCATAACTGCATAGAAGAGCTACTTCATGCTCTTAGATATACAATGGGATTTCATTCTCTTATTACAGTTGAATGGAGTATTTGAAGCAATTAGAGTTTAATTCATTGACTGATCAAGGATTTAATTGAATTTGAGTATCACATATTTGATAATTCTTCTCTTTTTGATGTTCTACCTGTCTATATCATCATGGAAATTATTTCCAGGAGTTTTTACTGCTCTATTGAAACTCACTTCTTTTCACATAAGTTAAAAATATATATATATAGTGAATGAAGTCCTACTATGTGCAAACAAATATGTTAAATATATTAATCATATTTAATCATAAATATGATTCCAAATAAATATGTTTTATTCTCATTCACCTAATCTATAAGAGTAAATATGAATCAAAATGAAAATGGAAAATCCTTAATTTAGAGCTGCCTTACGAGCCATAGGTTAATTATTTTTCCTCTAGTGATTATGAAAAGATGATCACACACACACACACACACACACACACACACACATATATATATATCTTAAAAATGTGAATTGACTCATAAAAATATGACACCAGAGCCATTTTACCCTTTTATAGTTTAATACAGTGCTTTTTTCTGTCAAAAGAACACATTTGAAAGAATAAATGGCTAAATGTATGCACTACAGGGAATTTCACAGTTTATTTCTCTGAGTTTCAAAGATTTCAGCATCCTTTTTTCTCTCCTTCTTCTCCTTTTTTTTTAATCCTGGTGATCACGATCAGTGATTATGATCATGCCAATAATAATAGAGGCATTTGCACTGCTGCACATTTGTAAGTGGAAACTCTCACCAGCAAACACCAGCTGTACTGTGATATTTTACTGCTCTCTCATTCCACTATTCAACAGCTTCTTTCTCCATTTCGATCCTAGCTTGGAAATATATAGTGAGAATTTCAGATCTCAGAACAAATTTTAGCATGTCTTAAAAATCATGCAGTTATCATAATAAAGAATTTTGGATAAGCAGAAACAGAGAAGAAAAAAAAAAGTCCTTGTGGTATCTGTTTAATTATTTTCATATTCAAAACACAGGCAGAGATCCTATTTGCATCAAATCCATTAGAACAATGATCACTTCTGCCAGACACTATTAAATGGCTGTGTAAGCTAAATAACTCCGTAAGATGTCGCTGTAGAATTAAGATCTCAAAGCACTAATTAATAGATTAAATAAGCCTACAAATATTTTTAATAAATTAAAAATAAATATGCTTGCTGATATTTCAGTAAGCTGTTGACCCTTATTATTAAAACAAAATGCTTGTCCTTCTAGTAATGACTTTTTTGATTTTTTATTTAATGTTTAATTTTTTTTTTTTTTTTGCAATGGACAAGGCAAACCATATGTTTGTATATGACAAAAACAAGAGTATTTGCTAGTTTATTATTTTGAATTACTTAATATTAAATGAGATATGCACTTCATAGTCTCAATGATCAGACAGCATTTCACCATTATTTATGAGGTTTTCATTACTATACATGAGGTT
>NW_006922469.1:107254-107781 GCF_000298275.1 Orycteropus afer afer
TTTCGTTCTGCTGTGCATGGGGTCGCTATGAGTCGGAAACGACTCGACGGCACTTAACAACAACAACAACAACAACAACATACATGACAGAGGCAAGACTCAAATCTGATATTAAACAGTCATCATTTTTTATCCAGTAGCACTGTCTTTAGTACATAACGGTGCTGGGTAAGTAAGTCCCTGTATAAGTTTTCTAATGAATTTGTAAATGTTGCAAGAATTCTTTTTCTAAACCTACATTAAATAAACTATTATCTTTGATTATTTGTTTTCTCTCTGCCAAGACAAAAACCTCTTCTTGCCTTCCCATTTCTGGCTACAACAAGCCTACTTTATAAATATATGTGGGGCTCTGGTGGTACAGCGGTTAAGGCATTTGGCTGCTAGCCAGAAAGTCTGAAGTTAAAATCCACAAGCTGCTCTGCAGGAGGAAGATGAAGAAATCTACTTCCATAGATTTACAGCCTTTGAAACCCAATGGGTTCCACTATGAATTGGAATTGACTTGATAGCCTTGGAAACCCAAG
>NW_006922469.1:108205-108760 GCF_000298275.1 Orycteropus afer afer
ATGGAGAGAGGGAGAGAGACAGCAAGCAAATGATGTGGTGGCACAAGTGGTTTCTGATTGGCTGCTAAGTGAAAATTTGGCAGTTCAAATAATTCCACAGCTCCATAGAGCAAAGTTTTGGCCATCAGCATCTGTAAAGACTCCAGTCAAGAAAACTTATGGAGCAGTTCTACTCTGTAACACATGGGGTCACTATGAGTAAGGGACTAAGTTAACAGCAGCTAACATCAATCATAATACAGATGTGTGCATATGTATACACACACACACACACACATGCATCTCTCTATTTATTGATCTATCTATCTATACCTAATACATGTTGACAGACAGAGAGATGTATTTATTTTTAAAAAACTACCTCATGCAACTGGGGACATTGGCAAGTCGTAACTCTGTAAGTCAGGCAACAGTCTGGAGATTCCTACAGGCTTGGTCCCAAAATCCACGGTACAGGTGAAGAAAAGATATTCCTTATAGCTTATGTCTCAAATTCTATAAGACAGATAGAGTGAAAGTGTAGGGATTCTGAGATGTGTGTTTCCAATCTGGAAG
>NW_006922469.1:108921-109923 GCF_000298275.1 Orycteropus afer afer
ATCATCTCATATGCATGTGAGAGCTGGACCGTGAATAAAGGAGATGAACAAAGAGTTGATGCTTTTGAGTTGTGGTGTTGGCAAGGAATTCTGAAAGTACTTTGGCTACTAACAGAACTAACAAATCTTCCTGGAGGAAGTGCAGCTGGAATGGTCCTTGTAAACAAGAATGGCCCAGCTTCATCTCACCTACTTTGGTCATCTTGTCAGAAGGGACCATTCTCTGAAGAAGGATGTCATGCTTGGTAAAGTTTACAGTCAATGAAAGAGGGGAAGGCCCTCAATGAGATGGAGAGACACAGTGGCTGCGGTGATGGGCTCAGATATGGTAGATATCTGAGGATAGTGAGGCTGTCACAGGACTCGACAGTGTTTCATTCTGTTGTACATAAGATTGGTATGAGTCAGAGACAACTTGACAGAACATAACAAGAACAACAGTCTGAGTGAATTCTGTTATCACTTTAATCACTCAGTGTTTATCACTTTATTTAAGAATTCATAAAAGAAAGAGATGATAAATAAATTACCAGCAGCTTTGGATGCCAATGCATATGACCTAATGGACTGAGTTCCAGCCATATCATACTGAATGTTGATTAATACAAATGTAAAAACCACAGGCAGAGCAAAAACAGTCTTCACTACCATACTTACAAAGCTTAATTTTATCATTCTTCAAAGGCTCTTCCATACTTTGTAACTAAATCTCTTGGTCCCATGAACTCTAATTACACTATGAGTTTATTTATTTGCCATGTAACCCTTTGTGCCTTACACAGTGTGCTTGGCTTTGGTCACTGTGTGCTTGGCTCTGCTACAGAAGCTTCTTGAGAGTAGACACCCATACTTCTCTGTCCTTGTGCAATAGGACCAATACTATTAAAGCAGCAAAATAAAAACAAGCCATATACACACAGAAAGATTAAGACAAAAATCAAAACACAGTGCTGTCGAGTTGGATCTGAGCCATAGAGACCCCTCCTTGGGTTTCCCAGGTGG
>NW_006922469.1:110023-111398 GCF_000298275.1 Orycteropus afer afer
TCTTTTGGGCTCTTAAAGCTTTAAACTGATTGATGGAAGCCCACCTACACTATGGAGGATAATGTGCTTTACTTAAGCACAATTGAATTAATCATACATAACTACTTTACAACAACCTATAGACTAGTGTTTGACCAAATAATCAGGCACCATAGCCTAGCCAGGTTAACACATAAAGTTAACCACCACAGTCATTTTCATATTTTCCCTGTGAGTTGTTTCACATCAATTCTTCAGGATTCCTAATTGTAAAATTCTCTGGTTATCTAAAATAGAAGCATAATTCATTGAAAGATAATGAAAAGGACATAGATAAATAAATAGTCTGAATAAGGTGGTCTTGATGGTAGCTACAAAAGGCCAGTCACATTGAAGAACAGAGTAGAGCAAGAGACCTCTTGGGCCACTGCCATTGGCACTGAGTCTACACTACCTTTCAGGTCATAGCTGGACTCTTTGCTATTCCACCAGACTCAAAAACACTTTAGTCACTGCAAATACTTTCTAAAGGCACTTACCTTTTTTATTTGGTTTTGTTAGGTGCTCTTGAATAGTTTCTGATTCATTGCAACCCTAAGAATAACAAAAAGAAAAAGAAAAAGAAAAAAGAAAGCAACATCTGGTTCTGCACCATTCTCACAATCATTGTAATATTTGAACCTATTGTTGCAGCCGGAGCCCTGGTAGCATAGTGTTTAAGGCACTTGACTGCTAACCAGAAGGCTGGCTGTTCAAACTCACCAGCCACTCTTTGGAAGGAAGGTTGGGCAATCTATTTCTCAGGTGACATCTCAGAAACCCAAGGAGGGGTCACTATCAGTTGGGTCTGACTCAATAGCACATAACAATAACAACAACATTGTTGTAGCCAATGCATCAATCCATCTCATTGAGTGTTGTTCTCTTTCTCACTGACCCTCTATTTAACAATCATGATGTGTTTCTCCAGGGGCTAGTCCCTCCTGATAACATTTTCAAAGTATGTAAGACAAAGTTTTGCCATCCTTGGTTCTAAGGAGCACCCTGGCTTTAGTTCTTTCAAGAAAGATTTGTTTGTTCTGGTAATCTATGGTATATTCAATATTCTTCACCAACACCATCATTCAAAGGCATCAATTCTTCTTCACTCATCCTTGTTCATTTTCCAGCTTTAACATGCATATGTGACCATTACAAACTCCAGTAGTTCTCAGTGACATCTTTGCTTTTTAACACTTTTAAGAGGTGTTTTGCAGCAGAATTGCTTAATGCAATAGATCATATGATTTCTTCACTGCTACTTCCAAGGGTGTTGATTGTGGATCCATGTAAAATGAAATTCTTCACAATATCAATCTTTTCTGCATTTGTTGTAGTTTTTTTTTTTTTTTTTTTT
>NW_006922469.1:111498-124896 GCF_000298275.1 Orycteropus afer afer
CCAGCCTTCTGATTAGCACACAAAATTAAATTTATTTAATTGTTTGTTTGTTTGTTTATTCGTTGACACTGATCCTTGTGAAGTTGATAAATTCACTTCCGTGGAGTCGGATCCAACTCATAGCAAACCCTCCTTGGGGTATCAATCTTTTCTGAATTTGTTGTAGTTTTTTTTTTTTTTTTTCTTTCTTTCTTTAATTGGGCTAATTGTAAGAATTTTTGTTTTCCCCATGTTGAGTTGTAATTCATTCTGAAGGCTTCAGTCTCTCAACTTCATCAGTAAGTGTTTCCAGTCCTATTTGTGTTCAGGATGTCTCATCAACATATTGAAGATTATTACTGAATCATTCTCAAATCCTAATGCCACATTTGGCTTCATATAATCCTGTTGCTTTGATGAAGAATGCTGAAAGTGCCATTGACTGCTAAAAGAACTAACAAATCTGTCCTGGAAAAGTGCAGCTGGAATTCTCCTTGGAAGCAAGAATGGCTAGACTTCATCTCACCTACTGTTGTCATGTTGTAAGAAGGGACCACTACCTGAAGAAGGATATCATTCTTGGTAAAGTGGAGGGTCAATGAAAGAGGGGAAGGCCCTCAATAAGATGGGTTGATGCAGTAGCTGCAGTGATGGGCTCAGGTATTGCAAATATCATGGGGCTGGTACAGGGCCATCAGTGTTTCATTCCGCTGTGCATGGGGTCACCATGGGTCAAAGACAATTTCAGGACACCTAACAACAACAGTCCTGTTTCTCAGATCATTTGCTCAGCATACAGATTGGATAAGTATAGTAAAAGAAGACCACCCTGATCCACAATTTCTTGAGTTTAAACTACACATAATCCCTCTTCTGTTTGAACAAATGCCTCTTGGCCAAGCATTCTGGAATCTCCATTCTTTCCAATAATCCACAGAGTCAAATGTCTTTGCATATTCAACAAAACACAAGTAAACATCTTTCCAATATTTTCTACTTATAGCCAAGATCCATCTAACAGCAGTAATAATATCCTCATTCCATGTGCTCTTCAAAATCCAGCTTGAATTTCTGGCCATTTTCTTGTGATGCATGGCTGCAACCATTTTTGTATTAGCATTACCCAAATTTTACTTGTATATGATATTCCTTATATTGTTCAATAATTTTCACCTTCAGTTGGATAATCATTCTTTGGAAAGCCCAGAACTATGGACCTCTTCCTATCAGTTGGCCAAGTAGCTGTCTTCCAAATTTCCTTCCATATATAGGGAGTGCTTTCACCATTGTATCCATTTGTTGAAATATTTCAATTGTTGTTCTGTAAATTTTTAAAGACTTATTTTTTGCCAATTCCTTCAGAGCAGCTTGAAATTTTTCCTTCAGTACCACTGAGCCTTAAAATATTTGCTAATTCCTGAATTGGTTGAATGTTGACCAATTATTTTTGGCACAGTAAGTCTGTGTGTGCCTTCATTTTATTTTGGTGCTTTCTGTCTTATTTAATATTTTGCCCATAGAATCCTTCAATATTGCAATTTGCAGCTTGAATTTTTCCTTTAGTTCTTCAGTGAGAAACGCTGAACATGTTCTTCCCTTCTGGTTTTCCAACTCTAGGCCTATGCACATTACATTATAATTATTTTTTCTTCTCAAGTCTTTGAAATTTTCTGTTCAGGTTTTTTAGTTAATAATATTTTCCATTCACTTTAGTTACTCTAAATTCAAAAGCAAGTTTCAGAATCACTTCTGACATCATATTTGGTCTTTTCTTTCTTTCCTGTCTTTTAAATGACTTTTTGTTTTTTTATGCATGATGTCCAACCATGATATTCTTCTCTAAGCACCAGTCCTTTCTGAGAACAGGATGAAAGCAGGTGGAACAGAGTCTGGCCCTTCTCTCTTTCAAAGGACATTCTGGTTGTACTTCTTCCAGGACAGATTTATTAGTTCTTCTGGCAGTGCAGAGTGTTTTCATTATTCTTTACCAATGTCACAATTCTAAGGAACCAACTCTTCTTCAATCTTCCTTATTCATTGTCCAGCTTTAATATGAACATGAGACAATGAGATGATTGAAAATGTCATTGAGTGGGTTAGGCACACCTTAGTATTCAAAGTAATATCTTTTCTCCTTAACGTTTTAAAAGGTATTTTGCAGTATATTTGCTTTGTGGAATATGATGTCTGATTTCTTGACTGCTCCTCTCATGGGTGTTGTTTGTGGATACAAGTAAAATGAAATCCTTGACAACTTCAATCTTTTTATCCATTTATCATGATGCTGCTTCTTGGTCCATTTGTGAGGATTTTTGTTTTCTTTATGTAGATATGTAATCCATTTTGAAGACTGGACTCTTTGATCGTTATCAGTCAATTTTTCATGTCATGTTCACTTTTAGAAAGCAAGATTGTGTTATTTGCATAGGTCAGATCATTCATGAGTCTTCCAATCCTGGCAAGATCTTCCTCTTCGTATAGTCCAGCTTCTCAGATTATTTGCTTATTTGAATAAGTATAAAAGGATACAAACCTGATATAAACCATTCCTGGTGTTAAACTGTGCAGTATCCCCTTATTCTGTTCTCTATGTACAGGTTCCTCAAGAGCACAATTAAGTGTTCTGGAATTCCTATTGTTTGCAATATTATCTAAAATTTGTTATGATCCGCACATTCACATCTCTTTTTGTATAGTCGATAAAACAAAAGTAAACATATTTCTGGTATTCTTTGCTTTCAGCAAGATGCGTCTGACATCAGCAATGATATCCCTGATTCCTCATGCTCTTCTCAATGCAGCTTGGACTTTTGGACATTCCCTACCAATACACTGCTGAAACCATTTCTGAGTTACATTCAGGATTTTTTTTTTTTTTTTTTTTGGTAGATGCATATGAGTAGCCTGAGTCTCCATGGCACATACTTCAAAATGTCCCCTACTGCTAAGATTTAGTAAGAAAAAGAACATAAACGTAAGAAGGTATTACTTAATATAAGAAAGAAAATACAACTTTTTTACTACTTTATGCCTATAAGGCTAAATTTCCTTCTGTGCTATCTTTTACCTGACAGGATAGTATTAAATGACTACGTAGTTCATATGTAAGATTAGGAGGTATACTTACTTAGCATGAAATTCTGAGTAAAAACTAATTAAGTCTTAATCTGTGTTTTGCTTTTTAATCTTCTATATAAAGATTGGGTAATCTACTTCCATAGTGATACAGCCTTGGAAAGCCAAGGAGGGGTCGCTATGAGTAGGGTCCGACTCAACAGCACTTAACAACAAGAACAACACAGCAAGTATCCACTATTGTTTAGATGTACAATTTAACACTGGAATTAATAAAAGTTAGACTCTCACCTCTGAGACTTTTGAAGACTTATTTGAGTTTTCACACCCTGAATCTATGACCAGAGCTACTAATAATATGATTGTGCCCAAGCCCTAGCTGCTGAAAAATAGAGTGAAAAGACATTTTTCTCCTTTGAAAAATATCTGAATAGTCTTAAAACAGTATATATTGAAGTATAAGGCAAAGGTCCATAAGAAAGAAATGGATTGGGAATAGAAATTCAAACATTTTCTTTTCTCAGATTCTTCTTATATTTGATGAAGCTTGGCCATACACAAAAATATTTTGATGGCTTTTATTTTATATAGTATTTAACAACATATTTATTTGTATATCATTGTTTAAAAATATTTTCATGTCATAAAAAGTAATTTAGTATTAAGTTCATTATGTTGTTGCTCATTGCTCTCTTCAGGTTGTGTCTGACTCATGGTTTTACCATGTACAAGAGACTAAAACATTGACTGGTCCTGATTCCTCTTCAAGATTGTGGGTATATTTGAGTTCCTTCTTATTCTTGTTCTATCACTGCACCAATCAAGTAGAAGGCCAGATCTTTTTTCCTAATCTGTCTTCATTTGAAAGCTCTGCTAAAACCTGTCCACCATAGTTGACTCTCGCAGTATTTGAAGTATCAATGGCAGAGTTTCCACCATCATAGCAACACACAAGCCACCACAGTAAACAAACTGACAGATGGAGGGTGGAAAGTACCTTATGTCCTTATATAAATGAACCGGGTTATTCACAAATTAGACTTAAAGGGTCCTGAAGGGGAAAGTCCTCCACAAATACCCTGGGGAATATGGAATGAGTTTTTTATCTCTTTCCAGAGCTTCATATGCAGAGGACCTTCCTTTGACTGTGGATTTATAAATATCTGACATTCCTGATGCAGTTTTAAACATGTTCACCTAAACCTCCATGAATTTGACAAAGATCAGCTCACGGAATTAAAAGAAAAAAAATATTTTGATTTATTTATCTTTCCATTTTCTCAGTGGGAAGAATATTTGGAGAACATTTTGAAATTGTTTCTTTTCTAAGATGTTGCTGTATGTGTTGCCTGGGAAGGAGAAAGGCAATAGTTAATTGTTTCACTAGCAAGAAGGGAATAACACAAAACTTCATTATGTACTTACACTTCTTCTTTTATTTTATTTTGAATATATTACAATTTGTAGTTAATCTTACTTCATATAGATCTTCACTCCTTAAAAGAGCAGAATAGCATCTCTTCCTTAAAAAAAAAAAATGTAGGGAATAACAATGTTAAAATGTGTCTTTAAATATAAGACTCATTTTTTTTAAATAAATATATGTCTGTGTAACCTTAAGATATTTCTGTTTTTCAAAATAGAAAAGGAGTAATCACTTAATGTTGCCTTATTCAGGTTATTCACATTCTTATACAATTCTATTTTTATATTATTTATCATCCTTGCCACAAAATAAGCCTTTTAAGTTTGCCTTCTTGGCATTTCTGACCTCATGTGAAATGAAACCTAATACTACATAGAGCTACGGGAAAATATTAGGGAAAAGCTAGTTTTCTAATTACACAGGAGAATAGAAAAACTGGCATAAATGAGTTGGAATTATTAGTGCATGAAGCACAGAGGTGATGCTGATCGACTGACAGTACTCTGAGTTCACTCCACTGCAGTACATTCTTTGGTAAATTTAATGGAAGAAAGAACAAACCAACCAGAAGCAATCTAACACAGCCAAATAAATGTCTGTTTAATAGATGTCAATTCCTTAGAAAATGCTAATAACAATGCCACGTGTTCAGATTTTGCAGAGTCAGGAAATAAAATGATTGTGTTCCTGTGGGTCACCACATGTTGGCCTTGGCATCATCATCGTTCCTGAAGAAATAAAATGCCTAAGGGTTACCACTGGCTGATAGACATGGCATGCTAAATTACACGCTGCATCACACCATCTGCCAACCCACAGACTCTCAAGATGCCACAGCACTGGAGCAAAAAAGTCTTATGATTCTGAGTATTTTAGAGAAGACAGGTATTTTCTGATCTACTATGTGAAATTATTTTTTTATGGAACTGAAGATAAAGTACACATGACAAGGTGTAAGCACCAAAGAAATTCTAATTAGGGGAAACCAAAAGCTCAGCCCTGAGTGCACACTAAGTCTAACAGAAGAGAATCTGAATTCAGCTAGTGGCATTTGTTCTATTCTCATTTTTAATTAGCATCAAGGAGTTTAATTAGAAGTATAGCATATGAGAATCAAAGTAATTGCAACATCCAGAAGGAACCAAAGACTTCTGTGGTCCAGCTGCTTCATTTTTCCCCAAAAAACCAGGGAATATGTGAGGAAGAGAAGAAACTATTAGAGCCTTGAAAGTATAGAGTCCCAGATGGAAACATGAGTATTTGTAGGCTAGCTGGAAAAATACAAAGACATATAGAGAACATTTATTAAGTATATTTTTCTTTTATTTAAGGATTCCAATCCCTGCAGATTGCAGTAATGTGAATATTGAAAAAATATAATAAATAAATAACATAGTTTCCCATTAAGATGCTATACATTTCATGTCTTCTCAGAGCACCTCTATAAAATATGGGTCAATAGAGCTAACTAAAGGTTTCATTTAACTTACTGATCCATTCACTTATTTAGTCATTCAATAAATATTTCTGAGAAATATCTTTGCACTAAACACTATTTTTGGTAGGAAGTAAAATGCAGGAGAAAAGAAGGCTGGGACTCATTTGCACCAAAAAAAAACCTTTTAGACACAGTAGTATCTGAGTACTTTAATACATGTTCTACGTTAACTAAAGCACCAGTTTAACTCAATTCCCCACTATGCAGTCAAGCTCTTCACTCAGCTACTGACATGACAGTATTAATGAAACAATATACTCTTCAGCAAATATCACTAATCAAGGAATCTAGAATTCTGAATTCTACCCCTGTCACTGCAAGGGCATTAGCTAAGGGAACAAGACAAATTTCTTCAGATCAGTTAGCTGATGAAATGAAACTGGTAAAAATGTACAGTTTTTTAAGGACATTTACACCTCCAAAATTTACTGTTTTAATGAATTTGATGTGATTGTATCTAAAAAAAAGCAGAGTCATCAAAGTAATATGAAACTAACTGGAAATGTAAAAGCATTAAGGAAAGACTAGTTGTCATGGTTTATTAGGGTTTATAGGTTCAAATTCTTTGCTTAATTAGTTTCTCTGCCTACTTCTCTTGTTATTTACCTTTAGAGTATATATTGAAGAATTTGTTGAGGAATACGTTGGATTCAACTTCACATGATTGGAATTCATTCTGTGAAGTTAAATGATACCTCGGATGAAAAGGTACCGAATGTTATTGTTGTTGTTAGGTACCATGGAGTCGGCTCAGACTCATAGCCTCCCTATGTACAACAGAATGAAAGACTGCACAGTCTTGTGCCAGCTTCACAATCCTTGCTATTCCTGAGACCACTAGTGCAGCCACTGTGTCAATACATCTCCTTGAGGGCCTTCCCCTTTTTCACTGACCCTCCACTTTGCCAAGCACAATATCCTTCTCCAGAAAATGGTCCCTTCTGACAACATGACCAAGTTAGGTCAGATGAAGTTTGTCCATTCTCGCTTCCAAGGAGCATTCCAGCTGCACTTCTTCCAGGTCAGATTTGTTAGTTCTTTTAGCAGTCCATGGTGCTTTCAGCATTCTTCAGTATCACAACTCAAAAGCTTCAATTCCTCTTTGGTCATCCTTATTCACTATCTAGTTTCACATGCATATGACATGATTGAAAACATTATGACTTCGATTAGGCGCACCTTAGTCTCAAAGAGACATCATTGCTCTTCAGCACTTTAAAGAGGTCTTTTTTAGCAATTCTGCCTAGAGCAACACATCGTCTGATTTTTTGACTGCTGCTTCCATTGGTGTCGATTGTGGAACCAAGCAATATGAAATCTTCCAGAATTTCAATCTTCTTTCCATTCATAGTGATGCTGCTTATTTGTCTTCCTTGTAGGCATATGGATATTATCCTACCACTGACAGGACTGGACTTCAGGATAAATCTTGAAATGTTCTTTGTGATGATGAATGCCACACCATTCCTCTTCAATTTCTCATTCCGAGCATAGTAGATCATATGGTTGTCTGATACAAAATGGCCAAAACCAGTTCATTTCAGCTCAGTAATGTCTAGGATATAGATCTATATGTCCTCCATTTCATGTTTGACAATTTCCAATATCCCTAGATATATACTTCGTGCATTCCGTGTTCCAGCTGTTAATGGATGTTGGCTGCTGTTTCTTTCCAATTGGAGTCAAGCCGCATTGGCCAATGAAAGTCCCAAAAGCTTTAATCCATCCACATCATTAAGGTCGACCCTACTTTGAGGAGGAGGTAGCTCTCCCCCTGTTTTATTTTGAGAGCCTTTTGACCTGAGGTGCTCATCTTCCAAGACTATATATCAGACAATGGTTCAGGGCTATTTATCAAGTTTTCCAGTAATATATATCAGACAGTGTTTCAGTGCTATTCATAAAGTTTTCAATGGCCAACTCTGTAAGAAGTGGGTGACCTCTTTCTTCTAAGTCTGTCTTAGTCTGGAAGTTCCACTGAAATTTGTCCATCACATGTGATCTGGCAGGTATTTGAAATACCGGTGGCATAACCTCCAGCCTTACAACAACACACAAGCCACCAGGTACGACAAACTGATGAATGTGTGGTGGATGAGCTATTATAAGAAAAAAAGTCAACCTTGATTTTCCCTATATACTCTTTCATGAGATATCAGAAGACAGTTGTTGTTGTTATGTGCCTTTGATTCGGACCCAACTCATAGCTACCCCTCCTTGGGTTTCTGAGGCAGTATCACTACTGAAGTACATTGCCCCATCTTCCTTCCAAGGAGTGGTTAGTGGGTTTGAACCACTGGCCTTCTGGTTAGGAGTCAAGTGCCTTAGGCACTATGCTATCAGAGCTCCTATCAGAAGAAAGAATATATAGATAAAACCAAGCTTGCCATTCAGTATAATCTTCTATATAGCTTTACAATCTAATATTTTAAGGATAAAAAATTAAAAATTTTCATTAGAATATTAAGAGGTGTCCTAAGGGAGATCACCATGCTTCATGAAGAGATGTAGAGCAAACTATACTGTGACTCAGATAACGAAGTATGGGGGGAAGCAGCAAGTATTGAAATGCAGGTAAAATAAAATAAAATCATTTTGCCCCATTAATGTGTCACCTCTCTTTTTCTGCATGATCATGCATGTTGCTGTGTTATTAGGGGCTACTGAGACAGTTCTGACTCATAGCAACTCTAAGTGCAATAAATAAATAAATAAATACTGCCAGATCCTGCACCATCATTACACTATTTGCTACGCTTGAGCCCACTGTTTCAGCCACTCTGTCAGTTCATCTCATTGAGGGTCCTTCCCTTTTTCTCTGACCCTCTACTTCACCAAACATGATATCTTTCTCCAATGACTAGTCCCTTCTGACAGTATTACCAAAGCACTTGAAAGGAAGTCTGGCCATTCTCATTCCTAAGGAACATCCTGACTATACCTCTTTCAAGACAGATATGTTTGTCTTTCTGAAAGTTCATGGTAGTTTCAGTATTTTTGACCAATGCTAAAGTTAAAATGCATTAATTCTTCTTCAATCTTCCTTATTCACTGTTCATGCCACACATGGGCTATTGAAAATATCATAACTTGGTTAAGGGCTTCCTTGCTCTTCAGAGTGAACACTTTTAACATTTTAAAGGGGTATTTTTTAGAAGATTTGCTCAGTGCAATACATCATCTGATTTATTGATTGCTGCTTCTATGTGTTGTGTTGACTGTGATTCCAAATAAAATGAAATTTCTCCATTTGTTATGATGTTGCTTATTGGTCCACCTGTGAAAATTTTTGTTTTATGTTTTTTTTTTTTTTTAATAATCCATACTGAAGGTGATAGTCATTGATCTTCATCGGTGTTTCAAGTCTTCACTTTCCTCAGGCAATGCCATATTATCTTCTCACAGGTTGTTAATTGGTCTTTGTACAATCCTGATGCCATGATCTTCATATAGTTCAGTTTCTTGAAGGATTTCTTCAGTGTTCATACTGAATAAGAATGGTGAAAAATAAAACACTGACAAACACCCTTCCTAATTTTAAACCATGAATTTCCCCCTTGTCCTGTTCAAATGATCACCCCTAGTTCTGCGTACAGTTTCCTCATGAACATACGGAAGAGTCTTGAATTCCCATTATTTGCAAGGTTATCCATAATTTGTTATTATCCACACAGTCAAAAGGCTTTTAATCGTCAATAAAACACAGGTAAACATCTTTCCAGTAGTCTTTGCTTTCATCCAAGATCCATCCAACGTCAGGAATGATATCCTTCATTCCACATCCACTTCTGAATCTAGCTTGAATTTTGAGCAGTTCCTTGTCAAAATACTGCTGTTACCACTTTTGAATTATCTTCAGCAAGATTTTGCTATGCTTGTGATGTTATTTATATTGTTCAATAATTTCTAAATTCTATTGGATCATCCTTCTTTGGAACTGGCACAAATAGGGATCACTAAAAGTTGATTGAACAGGGTATTGTCCTTCCAATTTTCTGGCATAAATGACTATCTCCAGTGCTGTATTTATTTGTTTAAACATCTCAGTGGGCATTTCATCAATTCCTGGTGACTTCTTTGTTTGCCAATGCCTTCATTGCAGCTTGAACTTCTTACCTCAGTAAATTACATCAGTTCTTGATCATATGCTACCTCCTGAAATGGCTGAACATTGACTAATTCTTTTTGGTACAATGATTCTTTGTATTTCATCCATCTTCTTTTGATACTTGCTATATGGGAAGAGGGGAAGACCCTCAACAAGATGGATTGACACAGTGGCTATAACATAATGATGGACTCAGATACACTAAGACTTGTGAGGCTGGCACAAGACTGGGCAATGTTTTGTTCTATCATACACATGGTCACTACTAGTCAGAGCCAACTCAACAGCACCTAACAACAACATCGTTCAACAGTTTGCCCACAAAATCCTTCTATATTGCAAGACAAGATTTGATTCTTTTCTTCAGCTTGAGAAATGCCAAGTATGTTTTTCACTTTTGTTTTTTCTAATTCCAGGTCTTTGCACATTTCATTGCGGTACTTTTCTTTTCTTTCTTTCTTTACTAATGTGGTTAAACATACATAACCATGCATTTGCCAATATAACTTCCACATTTACAGCTCAGGAACATTGATAATGTTTCATCTTATTGTGCCACCATTATTGTTATCCTTTTCAAAATATTCCACCACCATTAGTGTAAACTCAATTCCCCAAACAAAAGCTTCCCCTTTACCACTTCCTCCTACCCCTGGCAATCACTTATAATTTTTCGTGTGTGTATGTGTGTGTGTGTAATACATGTATATACTTTTATGTATACCTTTTTCCAAGCTATCTAGAAATTATATATATATACTTTTTTCCTAACCTATCTAGAAATTTTCCCTCCCTTCCCCTCCCATCCCTTATAAGCAACAAGAAACTTTCTTTCTATCTATATATCTATAAATCTATAAACCTTTCCCTGACTTTTTACGATAGTGCACTAATACAATATTTTTGTCCTTCTGTGGTTGACTTATTTCACTCAGCATAATGTCCTCCAAGTTCATCCCAATTATGTGGTGTTTTACGGATTCTACATCATTATTTGGGGTTGCATTGTATTCTATTTTATGCATGTATCACAGTTTGTTTATCCATTCCTCAGTTGATGGGGACTAGATTGTTTCCACCTTTTTCTTATTGTGAATAGTGCTGCAGTGAACATGTTGTTGTGGTTGTTAGGTGTTATTGACTCATCTCTGATTCATAATGACCCTATGTTCAACAGAATAAAACACTGTTGGGTCCTGTGCCAGCCTCACAATCCTTGCCATAAGTAAGCCCATCATTTCAGCCACTGTGTAAATCCACTAAAAAGAGGGCCTTCCCCTTCTTTGCTTACCCTCCACTTTACCGAGCATGATACCTTCCTGTGGGGCATAGTCCCTTATAACAACGTGACCAAAGTAGGTGAGACGAAGTCTGGCCATTCTCACTTCTAAGAAGCATTCTGGCTGCACTTCTTCCAGGACAGATATGTTCATTCTTTTGACAGTCCATGGTACTTTCAGTATTCTTCACCAACATCACAACTCAAAAGCACCAATTCTTTTTCAGTCTTCATGTTGATTGTCCAGCTCTCACATATGTATGAGATAATTGAAAATATCATGATTTGGGTTAGGTGCACCTTAGTCTTCAAGGGGCATCTTTTCTCTTCAACACTTGAAAAAGGTCTTTTGCAGCAGATTTGTCCAGTGCACTATGTCATCTGATGTCTTGACTGCTGCTTCCGTTGGTGTTGATTATAGAAACAAGTAATATGAAATCTTTAACAACTTCAAACTTTTCTCCATTTATTCTGATGCTGCTTATTGGACCAGTTGTGAGGATTTTTGTTTTCTTTATGTTGAGATGTAATCCATAATGCAAACTGAAACCTTTAATTTTCAAAAGTAAGTGCTTCAAGCACCCTCACTTTCAGCAAACAAAGATGGATCATCGCTATATTGCAAGTTGTTAATGAGTCTTCCTCCAATCCGAATGCCATATTCTTCTTCATATAGTTCAGCTTCTCTGATTATGTGTTCGGCATACAAATTGAATAACTATGGTGAAAGGATACAATCATAATGCACTCCCTTCTTCAGTTAAACCATGCAATATCTCCTTGTTCTGTTAGAACAACAGTGTCCTGGTCTATGTACAGGTTCCTGATGAGCACAACCAGTTGTTCTGGAATTCCCATTCTTCTCAATGTTATCCATAATTTGTTATGATCCACATAATCAAATGGTTTTGCATTATCAATAAAACACAAGTAAACATCTTTCTGGTTATTCTTTGCTTTCAACCAAGATCTATCTGAGATCAGAAATGATATCCCTCGTTCCATGTCCTCTTCTGAATCCAGCTTGAAGTTCTAGAAGTTCTCTATCAACATACTGCTGCAACTCTTTTATTATTTATTTATTTATTTATTTATTTATTTATTTATTTATCTATCTTCAGCAAGATTTTACTTGTGTGTGTTATTAATGTTATTTTTCAATAATTTCCACATTCTGTGGGATCACCCTTCTTTGGAATAGGTACAAATATGGATGATAACCATTGGTGAGCATATATCTACTCATGTCCTGCCTCTCACTCCTTTAGGATATATATCTACTAATGGGATTGAATGGATCAAATGGTATTTCTATTTCCAACATTTGAAGGGATTACCACACCAATTTCCACAGAGGTTGTATCATTGTACAGTCCCACCAGTAGTGTATAAGTATCCGAATCTCTCCACACCCTAACCAGCATTTGTTGTTCATTATATTGTTGAACTTTGCTTTTAATTCTGGGGTGAGATGGTATCTCATGGTTGTTTTGACTTGCATCTCTCTAATGACTAGTGATCCTAAACATTTTATAATGTGTTTGTTGGCTGCCTGAATTTCTTCTTTGGTGAAGTGTGTATTCATGTCTTCTACCTGTTTTATTTATTTATTTGTTTGTTTGTTTCTTTGTTTTATTTTATTTTTATTGTGACTTGAGTGAAAGTTTACAGACAGATTCATTTTTCATACCACTGTTCACATACACTTTGTCTCATGACAATGAGTGCAATTTCCCATAATGCAACAGTTCTCTTCCCAGTTCCTCCCCATAGTTACCTCTTCCCTGTATCCTTCCCTCCTAAGTACTCTTTCCCCTGAGCTGTCTCCCTGTGCAAACACAGCCCTTCTATTCTCTCAAAATTGATCTCTCCAAGGAGTGTATCTTCTTCTGATCATTTTTATTTGGAATGTTTGTCTTTTCACTTTTGAGGTGTTGGAGTTTTCTGTAAGCTTGTCTGAAACATCATTGCCAAGTGTTGTTTCCCATTCAGTGTATCCTCTTTTTACTCTTCTGGGGAAGTCTTGTGATGCA
>NW_006922469.1:126197-126980 GCF_000298275.1 Orycteropus afer afer
TATATATATATATCATATATGGGAGCTGTGGAAGAATAATGCCAAGGCACTTGTCCACTAACCAAAAGGCTGCCAGTTCAAACCCATGAGCTACTCCTTAGAAAGAAGGTTGGGCAATCTATTTCCATAGTGATACCACTTCAGAAACCCAAGGAGGGTTCACTATGAGTCAAGTCTGACTCTATAGCACATATCAACAACAATATGTTAGTCTTATTCGTGAAAGACATTTTTTTTTTCCTTTGTTTTGATATATCTGTGTGAGAAGGGTACTGTGCTCCTTTATTCACTTATTGTTTTGTGTTAAACATTCTTCACCTGTCTCCTGGTGGATGTGATAGAGAATTAGAATGTGTGTACAGATCTCTGTTAGTTGTTAATCACGAAGAAATGAGTGTGAGTTAAGCTAGTATTGGCCTCCATCTATTGTTGGTCAATTGTTGTAAAAGCAAGTGGTGACCCTTACTCAGTGGGTAGGGCTGCAGGAGGTGCAGGTATGGTTGTGTTGTGTTGGAACGGTTGCTGTCTTCCATTCAGTTAGACAATAAATAAATAAACAAACAAATTAATAAATAAAAATGAGAACAAGAGAATAAAAATGCAAACCACATAAACAAACAGGAACAGTTGCAAAAAAAGAAAAAAAAAAGAAAGAAATATAATAAATTAGAAGAAAAATTTTCAAAATACATTAAAAAATAGTAAAAGAAATATAATTAGAAAAACACAAAATGAAAAAGAAAAAGCCACAATATCTGGAGAAGAAGGAATGAGAGAATAGAA
>NW_006922469.1:127189-134648 GCF_000298275.1 Orycteropus afer afer
AAAAAAAAAAGATTAATTCAAAAACATACAATCAAAAACAAAACTGTGAGGGGTGGGGCACAGTACCCAGGCTCTGTCAGGGCATGGACGAGGATGGAATTGCTGCTGGTCAAAAAGGTGGGTAGAGGTGGGGAATGGTCACTCCTCTGTTCACCAAGAATGTTTAGGGTATGAGTAACTAGGGAAATATTGCACCTTTCCAGTCATCAGTGAAGCTGCCCGTGCTGTCTTTGGTAAGCAGAACCCTTTCCTATGTTGCCATCCAAGTGAGAATGTCACTTGCATATATTCAAAATGGCCAAGCCCACTGTAGGCGAGTTTTCAAAATGACTATGCTCTGAGGAGAGCTGCTGGCTGTATACAGGTCTGTTTGGCTCCTTCTTTGCTATTTTCCTTTCTGTTTGTCAGGCACCATTGGAGTCCTTGCCCATGCAGTCCTTAGTTAGCAGAATTGATTCTTAAGTTGCTACCAAGAAATATCCAAAATAGGTGTGCTCTCAGAATAGCCAGCAGTCCACAGCTCCATTTGTCTCTTTACTCACTGTTTTCATTCAGGTTCTTCTACTAGTTGATATTTAATCCACTTCTTTATCCTTGTCCTCAAACTCAGGATCATCTTCTCTATTGTTTCAATTGGTTGCTCATGGCTTTGTTGCAGAGGATCTGTGTAGCTTGTCTGCTTATTCCATCATCTTGTCAGAACTCCCCTCTTTATAATGCTTTACTTTGTATTCTTGAGCCTCCATTTGTAATCTTTTATTGAGCTTCTTTATTTCATCAGTTCTTTCATTCACTTGTACTACTCTGTTCAAGAACAAGTTTCAGAGTCTCTTCTGACATCCATTTTGGCTTTTTCTGCCTTTCTGTCAATGACCTTTTGTTTCCTTCATGTATGATGTTCTTGATGTCATCCCATAGTCTGTCTGGTTTTCGATCATTAGTGTTCATTGTTTCAAATCTATTCTTGAAATGTTTTCTAAATTCATGTGGAATACAATCAAGGTCATATTTTGGCTCTTATGGACTTGTTTTAATTTGCTTCAGCTTCTACTTGAACTTGCATGTGAGCAATGGATGGTCTCTTCTAAGTCAGCGTGTGGCCTTTTTTTTTTTTTTTTTTCTGAATGATAATACTGAGCTTCTCCATTCCTTTTTTCCACATACTTAGCTACCTTTCTTCCTTGGTATTCATTTGGCAAAGTCTACGTGATAATGACTGTTTATATTTTTCAAAAACAGTAATGTATAAAAGAATAAAAGTTGGCTTAAGAACTGATCACAAAGTAGCAAATTTTAAATGAAATTGATTATGACTCTCTTGGAAAGGTTCCATGGCATCTCCTTAATTTAGAGAAAGAATAATGGCCCCAAGATTTTGGAGGGAAGATTTACTTGTCTATACAGTAGACACATAGAAATTACTCCATATCCACATCAAAGCTGTCACCATATCTTTCCTGGAATAATTCAAAAAGTAGAGCTTCTGCTCTTGCCCTCTTAAAACTATTTGTTGAAATATCTATCAGAGTGATTTATTAAAAATGGTAATCAGGTCATACGCCTCTTCTGCTTCAAAGTTTCCAATATTTTCCTATAAAATTCAAACTTAATGAACTAGTTTTCACATAACGCCTCAAGTGTATCTCTTGCCATTCTCTTCCTTGTCTACTATTTTCAGAAGGCCATATTGGCCTTCTTAAGATGCTTTAATTCATTATACTCATTCACATTAGAATTTCTTGCCAGAATATATTTGCATTTTTTTTAAAGTATTTGTTTTGATTTCTGTCTTTATGTGATAACTTCTTGTCAGCCAAATCACAGGTTGAATGTTACATCTTTAGAGAGGCATTGTCTGATCAGTCCATGTAAAGTATCATTCAAATAACTTAAAGCTATTTTCTCATTTTAATTCTGTATCTGAAAATTAGTACTCACACAACCTGTATGAATTATTTATTTGTTATTTGTACTAGTCAATGTCACTATAGTAAAAAACAATTCCCAGTCACAATGGCTTCTAACAACTAAGGCTTATTTCTCTAACGTATCACATTCTTGATGTTGGAGGCTTCAACATTTCTGCAGGCTTAGACTCTGTGCAATTTTGTAAGTAACCTATTGCTCTGTCCCACAATTGTTTTCATCCCATGTGCATAGTTGAAATAATACTCTTTTTTCAAATAGGTTCTTGGAATAAAGTAGAGAAATTTTTGATACGTATAAAAATTTCTACTTGGACACAGTGTATATCATGCCCATTCCCAATCCACTTTCCAAAATAGGTCTCATGGCCAAAACTGAAGTCAATGAAGTGAGAATACATATTTCTTCTGTGCAGGAACATGGCTTAATCACACGGCAATAAATGGAGATTTATAAGCCTTTTAAAAGGAAGAAAAGAGTGAAAATTTTAAAAGTGTAGTACAATCAACAGCATATTCTTTTTGGCCACTTGAATATAAATCCCATTAAAGTAGGAATTTTTCTCTCTTGTTCACTGTTCTAACTCTATAACCCAGCAAGGAACACATATGTGGAATGTGGAGTGAATAACGGGTGAATGCTTAAATATTTTCAATCCATCTGCCTTAGTTCTCTAGTGTTGCTATAACAGAAATACCACAAGAGGATGGCTTTAACAAACAGAAATTTATTCTCTTAAAGTTTAGGAAGCTAGAAATCTTTATTCAGAGCACTGTCTCTAGGGGAAGACAAGGCTAGAAGTTTGAGTTTAGAGTGCTGGCTGTAAGGGATGGATGGAGGCCCCTCAACCTTGGGGTCCCACTCTGCCTTGCAAGCTCATGGGAGCAAGCTGGAGGTTCTCCTGGCGCATGCAGCTGCAGGGGCTGATGAATGCAAGATTGGCAGTCAGTATAGTAGGCTGTTGGTGCTGAGGATGACAAATCCAAGACTAGAAGGTAAAATGGCCTATGGGTGGCTCACAGGCTGCAAAGAACAATCTCAAGATTGACAAGCAACAAAGCAGACCACTGGTTCACCAGGAACTAGAGATGATAAATGATCCAAATAGAGGATCCTTCCCATACTGGAGACAGGCCTCACTCTGCAAGCAACTCCCCTTCAGCTGATTAACTGGTCACAACAGATTCCACCATGGAGGCGATTAGACCACATTCAATGTTATGAGGAATAAATATATGGGAACTGTCAAAAACTCAAAGTCATGATTCAGCCTTACCTACCACACCATCATTCCATTGCCAATTAGCCAAAATTTATGGTGGCCTTATGTAGTGCCTCACTGATAGGTGTGAGGAACATTATCTAAGATGAGACCCATAGGTAACCAGTTGTCACTTCATTATATATAATTAGAAAAATATAATGTGGTAAATAAGTAATCATTAATAATCATTAAAAAAAAATTCTATATAGTATTTTAGCGGCTCTGGTGGTGTAGTGTCTAAGGCATGTGACAGTTAATCAGAAGGCTGGTGGTTCAAACCCACCAGCCACTCCTTGGAAGGAACATTGAGCAATCTACTTCCATAGACACAACACCTCAGGAACCCAAAGAGGGGTTGCTATGAGTCGAAATCTATTGGATGGCAGGGAGAGTTTTTTTTTGTAGTATTTTGGCTTATTTCTAACAGTCATGAATGATCATGTTCTTACTATATAACATACACTTGGTATTTTCCTATGTTGTCTCTCATATCTCCCCAAAAACTGTTTCAAGATTTATCATCCCCACTTGAAAGGATCACACAACTGATACTGATATATGATATGAAGCAGAAATGAAATGCAAAGACAGATTTGATTAACTGAAAAAGAGCCTTATTCATTAATGTGAACTTCTTACTGCAAAATATTTAGCCCACATCTTTATCCCACAGAGTAACTGGTGTCTTCAAAGGCCCTATTTCTCAGTTAGTAAGCCAGTGCTTAACCACTGTGCTACCAGACTCCTTTGATTAGCTAAAACAATAAGCCCTTATTCGCTTATGTCAACTTCTTACCAATTAAACATAGAAAGGAACATTTTACTTACAAAGTAAAAAGAAAATTATACATTTAACAAAGATATTGATTATTTTGATTAGTGCCAGTAATAATCATATAACAATACATTATATAATAAAATGCATTCTTATAAGAAGGTATTTCTAATTCTTCCCTGTTAAAGCCTGATGTGGTAGTTATGTTTGTATGTCAACTTGGCTGGGCCTGGTTGAGTGGGTGGGCAGCTGGTGGTAGTTATTCTCCAGGATGAGACTGACAATTAACTAACTCCATGGTGGGATATTCCACAAGCAGCTGAGTAACTGCTTTGGGATGTTGTCTGCTTCCCATATATAAGAAGCAGCCTTGGGAATGATCTCTAGCTTATGGCATGCTTGAACTTTGTGTGTAGCTGTGTTCAGCAGCCTGGTATGCTTTGCTGACCTTGGGACTTTCAATGGACTTAAATTAATGCCCTGCTGTGTGGTTTGGTAATAGCAGGACTGTGCCTTTTTACTTGTCAGCCTTGAGTTTGACAGTCTCAGCAGCCAGCAGCTGTCTGAGTGAATAAAAGCCTCTAGCTCCAGTGGGCCAGGAACATGAGGCAGAGTTGAACCCCAAGGTTGAAGGGCTTTCCCCAGCCCCTAGAGCCTGGCCCTTTGAACTTGGATTTAAAGCCTCCAAATAGTAAGAATAAACTCCTGTTTGTTAAGGCCATCCCATTTGTGGTATATTTTTCTTAGAGTGGTACTAGGTAACCAGAACATGAGATAAAGGAGATTTGGCTTTTCTGTGGTTAAAGCTCTTGGTTACTAACTGAAAGATCAGCAATTTGAACCCATCACCTACTCTGTGGGAGAAAGATATGGTAGTCTGCTTCCCTAAAGATTGCAACCTTGGAAATCCTATGGGGCTGTTCTAATATGTCATAAAGCATCACAATGAATTGGAATCCCCTAAACACCAATTAATTAATGAATCCAACTGGAATTGTTCATGAGTTCCATGACTGTTTGTAGTATTACATTCAGCAAACTGTAGCTTAAGTCTACTAAGACATCATCTTCCTTTAGTCAAGGCTGGTGGCTTCAACAAAAACCCAGCTGCCTCCAAAGTTCAGAAACTTGGTTAGGTGTGAACTTAAGAAGGACAATAACAAAATAATAATAGTAATAACAAAGTGGAAAGAAAATTAAAAAACAAAAATAGAAAGAAATATTAACGCAAAGGACTACAAAGAAATTTTCAAATCTCATCTCAACATAGCACAAACACTGAATGCTTTTATTTTGCTGCCTGAAAGCAAGATGTAGTATGCCTCAAAAAGATTTAATATTGACCTTCTTTGAAAATGTAAATCAACTCCTTCTATAGCTATATAGTAAAAGTCTTTATGTTTTAAACTAGGTTATCAGTGTTTTCCATAATTTTTATTTTGTGTACGAGACAGATGCATGATTTTCTTGTGATTTCTGTGTGGCTTAACACTATTAATATTAAACTCACCTCTCTGGTTTGTCATTTCAGTATCTTCTATGCAATGGGATTTAGTAAGAAAATTGAAGAGTTCTTCCTTTTGTTTTCTGTGTCGAAATCTGTACTGAAAATAAGTCTTTTGCTCACTAAAACAATGCGTATTTTCTGTAAGAAATCATGGAACATGATTTACTGGGCTTGTGATCAATAGTGGGGTGTATACTACTTTTGTTTGAGTTTCTAGGAACCTTAGTTAAATGCTCTATGATTCTCTGAGTAAAGAAAGAAGTAGAGAGCTCAGGTAAGTGCTTGTACACTAACCACTTTGTAGCATAGTCAATGGCAGCTAACAAGAGTAATTTCACATTTGCAATATATGAGGCATACAGCAAACAAGTTACTGTTGAACTTAATATTTAACAATTTTATTTTCAAATTTCTTTCCAATTACATTTTATTCACAAATATTTGTAAGGAAGTTGAAGCAACATTCTTCCAAGAAAAAAAAAAAAAAAAAAAAAAAACGTTAGTATTGGTATTTTAAAAACAAGTGTGTAACTACAGGGAGGAAGTGGGAAGAGATTTGTTACATTGGGGGGAATTGGAGTCAATATCATGGAAAAAATAACATGTTTCTAAATTGGGCTTTATTCAAATACACATTGAAAAATACAAGGAACTGGAGAAGGGAAATAAAGTGTTTTTGAATCCCTATTATATTCTAGGCACTTTTGCATAGACTACATCATTTAATTTCGAAAATAAATCCTCATGGGTTGTTATTTTTAGCTTCATTTTTGCATATGAGGAAAACGAGGCTCAGAATAGTTATGTTATGGGAATACAATAACACTAGTCTAATCAAGTCTTCACATTTCCTGTTACTGACCATTGCCATGGTCTTAGGAGAAATGAATGGGGAACTGTTTTTAGCCCTTGTTCCAAGTCATCTGTGTCATAAAAACACAGATTAGTCTAAGGTGATTATAGACACAAAATTATGTGTTTTTGATGTTCCAGAGAAAATAAATTTCCTAATCTCTCTCTATTGCAGGAAAAATACATTACCCCTTTTTAACGCAAGAACTATGGTCCATAAGTGCAATTTCACATAAACTAATGAGGAAAAAAAAAAATATCTCATAGGATTCAAATAAATTAAATTATTTGGAAAAAAAAGTAAGAAACATATAATAGCAGGGAGAGAGATATCCACAGCTTTTCCTTCTTTATGTTAAAACTAATAGATGATGAAGTAGGAAAGTACACTTTGAAGAGAAAGGCTGAGTAGTGATTTCATTAATGTTGTAAGTAGCTATAGTGAAGTTGTGTTGATCTTCTGCAAGGCTTGAAGTTAAACAAGATTTTGAAGTCATCATACGGCAATTGTTAAAGTGGTATGTAACAAAAATAATGTCAACTGAATTTAATACCAACACCCTGACATGTAGATGTGCTGGGTACAGGGTGAAAAAGAGAATTTTGTACAATGCTCATCCTTTATGTAGAGAACAGTTTTTTATATTTTTTTTAAATTATGAGATAAAAGTGTAACATCATATTCCTGTATCCTCAGATCCTCAGAGACAGCTACAAATGGTACTTTTAGGTTTCTCATACCTTCTAAATAATAAGCAGTAGTATGAATTCCTATTAAATCTTGAGTTTTGGGTTTTAGGCACACAGTTATTCTTACCAAAATAGCATTATCTTTAGAATGGAAGCAAGTGTGTCTAGTTGAACTTATGACACTAATGCATCTTGTAGGACATTGCTACATTCCATTTTTCTGCTCTAGACTGCTTTTAGACCTTTAATGACAATCAAGTGACACATGCCACTTATTTTCCTTCACTTTTCTTATTACTCAACTATGTACAGCTTCTTTTCCACTAATGGTCACTTTTAGTATTATTTCTATTCATTCATTCACTGTGCACTTTAGATATATGATAGAAAATATGAGAAGTACATAAATAACTACAAAATAAGGTCATGTTTTATAATTTGAAAG
>NW_006922469.1:138053-139518 GCF_000298275.1 Orycteropus afer afer
ACTGAAAACGATATAAGATGCAGGATAACAAAGATAAAGATATAAAGATACTGCTTAAAATAAGAATATTACAGGCACGTGTTTATTTAAAAAAAAAAAAAAAAAAAAGCCCATATCAACCATTTACTGAGCATAGAATGGGGGGAAATTAGGAAGTAGTGAGAGGCAGTGTAATCAGTAAGAATGGCAGACTATGGAAGACCTAACGTCCCAAGTATCTCTCTAAGAACATTAGTTTTCATCAAGTAAGATTTGAAGTAGGGCAATAGCATATCTCTAGATTTCTGTAAGGAGCTCTGGTAGCATAGCGCCTAAGGCACTTGACTGCTAACCAGAAGGCTGGCGGTTCAAACCCACCAGAAGGAAGGTTGGGCAATCTACTTCCATAGTGATACTGCCTCGGCATCCCAAGGAGGGGTCACTATGACTCGGGCCAACTCGACAGTACATAACAACAACAACAGATTTCTGTAATTTCCCTTATCCAGAATTTGATTGATTAATTCTTTCACTCAACAACCATATTATAAGCTCTTTTATAGCCAGATATTCAGATATACACAAACATATATGGTTTCTGCTACCAAGTAAATCACAAATTAGAGTGTGAAGAGATGTAAACAACTGAAATGGTTTACTTAGTGCTTACTAGAAAGAATACTTATAAAGAATGCATCGAAACTGTGTGATACGTGTACACAAGGACAAGCCCTACTATGTAGAATGATGTTATGAATTAAGTTGTTCCCCCTTACTTCAAAATATGTATGCTTAATTCTTGGTCCTTGTACCTATAAAGTGATACTGGTTGGAAATAGGGGTTTTCTTTTATTATATTAATGTTCATAATGGTATGGTAATGTTAACAACAAGAGTAGGGTGTGTCCAAAAAAGTCATCACTTCTGAGTTAGGAAAAGAGAAGAGACACAAAGACATACACAGAAGGAAGATAGCCTACAATGAGTGAAAACAAGCTCCAAGAAAATGTGGGGCTACTTAAGAGACCTCCTGTAGAGCCATGCCCTCAACTAAGGGAAGATAAAGAAAAGTGACCAATGGTTGACTCAATTCTGCACATATTTAAAGGAAAGGAACAAGAAAAATAAAAACAGCAAAGGAGATAAAAAGGAACAGCCAAATGATAATATCAATTGTCAATTGAAATAAAATTTCAGAGAAAGTATCAAGAAGGTATATATAGTCACCACAGTGATTCTACAGCAAGGTCTGGAAAGTTAAAGATATGAAAAGGATTTCAACATTAGTTGATCTTTTAAAGCTTTGAGAAAATAGTTTAGTTAAGTGAAAGAAGAAAGAAACCTCACTGGAAAACACTCAGAATGAGTCTGTCATGAAATCGTGGAGTCGATAAATTTAGGTTTTCCTTTGAACAACATAGTAGTGATATGAAGGAATGTCAAAATATTTAGACTAATATCTTAAGTAATAGTAAGAGTATTGATT
>NW_006922469.1:140498-146529 GCF_000298275.1 Orycteropus afer afer
GCCTGTCTTTTGTTTGGCTGGAAGCCATAGGAGAGGGTTCAATTACAGACCTGAAGGGCAGCTAGGGGCCATAATCTTAGGAATTCTACCAGGCTCTATCAGACCAGCAAACCTGGTCCATTTTTGTTTTTTTTATAATATGATTTTGAGTTTTGTTCCACATTGTTTCCCCACTCTATCTGGGATCTTCTACATAGATCGTCCTCCAAGTGGCTGATGGTGGTAGCCAGGCACCATCTAGTTCTTCTGGTCTCATAGTCATATAGGTTTCAGATTGCATGGTGTACCAGTCGCTTAGACTAATTGTTTCCATGTATCTTTGCTTTTCTTCATTCTTCTTTGCACTGGAGCAGGATAGACCCATCATTGTATCTACATAGCTGTTTGGAAGCTTTCAACATCCAAGTTACTACTCACCAAAGTAGGATCTGGAACAATGTTTTATGTAGTATGTTATGCCAATTGATCTTGATATCCCCTGCCACCATGACCTTGAGCCCACAGGTCCAGCTACTTGCTCCTTCCAGATAGCTGGCTGTGGCCAAGAAATGACTACAACTTTGTCCTTTGATAGCTCTACTATATACCTAGAAATTCTTATAGAACATACAAAGGCTGTTATAGAAATATTGTCTGCCAACTCTATACATAGTCATGGGCACACTCCCCTCTGCATAGATATATCTAATCAATTAGCCTGTCTACTCATCTACCCACATGTAGATTTGCCTTCACTGACAACTCGGTACTGTATGTGCAAAGGGGTTCATCTTTGTTGTCTGTACCTCCCATGCACCTCTCTATGTCTTCCTCTTCCTCAGTGCCACTATAATAATCACTCACATTTGGTATATTGCCCTTCTCTTCACTCAAATCAATACCTGTCTCTACCGATCTAACAGTGTTCCCTCCCCTCCCCTCCCACTCCTGGTAACCAACAAAGAAAATTTCTTTTCATATATAAACCTTTCCTTGACTTATTACAATAACAGACTCACACAATATTTGTCCTTCTGTGATTGACTTATTTCACTCAGCATAACTTCCTCCAAATTCATCCAAGTTATCCAGTGTTTTCAGGTTTTCCGTTATTTTTTAGAGTTCCATAGTATCCCTTTGTGTGTATGTATCATAGTTTGGTTATCCATTCTTCTGTTGATGGGCACCTAGGTTGTTTCTATCTTTTGGCTATTGTAAATA
This sequence comes from Orycteropus afer afer, assembly GCF_000298275.1. Taxonomy (NCBI): domain Eukaryota; kingdom Metazoa; phylum Chordata; class Mammalia; order Tubulidentata; family Orycteropodidae; genus Orycteropus; species Orycteropus afer. The sequence continues at coordinate 141,699 of NW_006922469.1, forward strand.
GTGCTGTGATAAACAAGGGTGTGCATATATTTGTTCCTATTCTGGCTCTCATTTCTTTAGGAAGTATACCTAGTAATGGAATTTCTGGATCAAATGATATTCCTAATTCCAACTTTTTGAGGAATCACCATAATGCTTTCCGCAGTGGATGTATCATTTTTCCATCCTACCAGGAGCATGTGAGAGTCCCAAACTCTCCACATCCTCTCCAGCATTTGTTATTTTCTGTCTTTTTAAACTTTGCTACTATTGCTGGGGCAAGATGTTATCTCATGGTTGTTGTGATTTACATCTCTCTAATGGCTAATGATAATGAGCATATCTTCAGGTATTGGTTGGCCGCCTGAATATATTCCTTGATGAAGTGTCTGTTGATGTCTTCTGCCCATTTTTTAATTGGATTATTTGTCTTTCGGTTGTTGAGGTGCTAGAGTTTTCTATAAATTTTAGAAATAAGTCCTTGTTGGATATGTCATTGCCAAATATTTTATCCCAATACATAGGTTCTCTTTTTACTCCTTTGGAGAAGTCTTTGGAAGCACACAAAAAAAGTATTTTTTAGAAGGTCCAATTCATTTTGTTTATCTTCTGCTGTTTGTATGTTTTATGTTATGTTTGATAGTCTATTTATGTCCTATATTGTTGTTCTTGTTGTTAAGTGCCATGGAGTCATGTCAGACTCATAGTGACCTCATGTACAGCAGAATGAAACAATTTACAGTCTAGTGCCAGCCCCACAAATTTTGCTATACCTGAGCACATCATTGCAGCCACTGTGTCAATCCATCTCATTGAGGGCCTTCTCCTTCTTTGTTGTCACTCCACTTTGACAAGCATTATATACTTCTCCAGGGAATGGTCCCTTCTGACAACATGAAAAAAGTAAATCAGATGAAGTTTGGCCATTCTTGCTTCAAAGGAGAATTCAGGCTGCACTTCTTCCAGGACAGATTTGTTAGTTATTTTAGCAGTCTATGATACTTTCAGAATTCTTCACCAGCACCACAACTCAAAAGCATCGACTTTTCCTTGGTCTTCCTTTTTCATTGTTCAACTCTCACATGCATATGAGGCAATTGAAAATACCATGGCTTGAGTCAAGTTAACCTTAGTCTTCAAGGAAATATCTTTGTTCTTCAGCACTTGAAAGAGGTCCTTTGCAACAGATTTGCACAATGCTATACAACATCTGATATCTTGATTGCTGCTTCCATTGTTATTGATCGTAGAACCAAGTAACATGAAGTCTTTGACAACTTCAATCTTTTCTCCATTTATCATGTTGCTAATTATTCGTCCTATTGTGAAGATTTTTGTTTTCTTTATATTGAGGTGTAATCCATACTGCAGACTGTAGTCTTCAATCTTCATCAGTAAGTGTTTCAAGTCATCTTCACTTTCAGTGAGCTGTGTCGTTTGCATAACGCAGGTTGTTAATGAGTCTTCCTCCAATCTTGATGCCACATTCTTCTTCATATAGTCCAGCTTCTTAGATTATTTGTACAGCATCCAATTGAATAAGTATGGTGAAAGGATACAACCCTGACTCATTCTCTTCTTGATTTGAAGCCATGCATGATTTGAAACATTTTCTTATCCAGTCTGCAACTCTCCATCTCTTGAGTGGTGCATTTAATTCATTAGCATTCACTTTAATTATTGACAAGTATGAATTGGTTGCTGTCATTTTGTTATGTGTTTTTTCACTCTGTTGATGGTTTCTTTGTTCCATATAATTTTCTATGCTGAGCTCATTATGATTATGAATTGTGTTATCATTTCCTTCACTGCTGATGTTTTAGTATTTGCATATTTGTGTGTGTCCTCTTTATTATTGTGGTGTGAAAGTTTAACATTTTTTCTTTGAGGTTATCCCATGAATTATAATTTTCTCCCTGAGTTTAGAACAATCTGTTCTATCTTTCAACTCTCTTGACTTCCTCACCAGTTAGAAATTTTTTAACTACACTATTTTTTCCCTCTTTTTGGTTTGTACTTTTCTTCATTTGCCAATTGATGTTTTGGTTCACTGTTTACAATCTTGTAAGCTTATTTTTCTTTGGATATGTCCATAGATGTGTTGGTTTCTGGGTTATGTCATCTTGTGTATTAATGGTTGGTTGTTGTTTGCTATTACTGGTTCTCTGTTTAAAGGACTCCCTTTAGTATCTCTTGTAAGGTTGCTCTAGTTCTAACAAATTCCATTAATTTCTGCTTATCTGGAAATCTCTGAATTTCAACACCATATTTGAGAGATAATTTTGCTAGGTATATACTTCTTGGTTGGAAATTTTTCTCTTTCAGTGTTTTATATATACCATCCCATTGCCTTGTCACCTGAATGGTTTCTGCCAAGAAATTAGAGCTGAGTCTTATTGGTTGCCCCACATAGGTAAATTTTTATTTTTCCTGTGCTGCTTTCAGAATTCTTTCTTTGTCTTTGGTTTTGGTGAGTTTGATGATGATATATATTGGTTATTTTATTTTAGCATCTATCCTGTTTGGGAGTCATTGGTGTTCCTGAATGGGTATATTCTCATCTTTCATCATATTAGGGAAATTCTATTTGAAAAAGTCTTGGACAAATTTCTCAATGGTTTTCTTTTTTTCTTCCTGTTCTGGAATTCTGATTACAAGTAGGTTATTCTTTTTAATGGCATCATACATGAATCTTAGGCTTTCTTCATTTTATTTTGATCTTTTTTTCTGATTGATCCATTTCCAAAGAAGTATTCAAGTATTTGTCTTTAATATCATTAAATCTGTATTCCATTGATTCTATTCTACTTCTTTGTCTTTTCAATGTGTTATCTATTTCTGAAAATTTAGTATCAATCCTTTGGATTTATACCTGTAGACTTTGTATCATTTCTAATGTTTCATTTATTTTGCCATTTTGTTCTTATATTTTCTTCCAAAATTGTTCTAGGGTTTTGTCTGTGTTTTCCTTAATTTTATTAGTGTTTTCCTTGATCTGTGTCTTGATTCCTAGTGACCCCATCGTGGGTTTCTGAGGCAGTATCCATGCAGAAATAAATTGCCCAATCTTTCTTCTGAGCAGTGGCTGGTGGGTTTGAACCACCAGCCTTCTGTTTAGAAGTCAAATGCTTTAGGCACTACACCACCAGAGCTTCCATAATCCATTGTAATTTTTTTTTTAATCCTTTATCATGGAATTCCAATGTCAATGTTGCTTCTTCCTCGGGGATGTGTTCTGGTTCTGTATCCTGCTCCCTTATTTCTACTGCTTTATCTTTCTTCTTTGTGCAGACTGGGATTGTCTGTTGTCTCCAAGACATTGTGACTTTTTTGTATCTATATTTAATTTTTGATTGTATTTTGGAATGATTCACCCAAGATTTTTGTTTTCTTTGATTTATCTGAGTAAGCAGGGTAGTATGCTCTTCTGTTCACTAGTTTACTGCAGTTATGTACTCATCACCTGTCTCCTGGTGGGTGTAATAGAGAATGAGAGTGGCTGCAAAGATCTCTGTTAATTGTTTGTGAAAAGCAGATAAGCATGAATCAGTCTCTTATTGGTGGTCATGTATCATTGACCAATTGCTGCAGAAGGAAGTAGTGGCTCTCACTCAGTAAGTAGAACTACAAGAAATGTGAGTGTGGTTGGATCATATGGGCACTGTTGCTGTCTCCCACTCAGACAAAAACAACAATCAAAAAAACATCAAAAAGTAAAAGAGGACAAAAAGCACACACTGAACAAAAACACAGAAATAATCACCAAAAAAAAAAAAAAAAGGCAATAAATGGGAGAAAATACGTAAAGAAATACTTTAAAAAATGAAAGAAATATGAAGAGAAAAAGGGAGGAAATGTCTTTGGGGGGGAGGATAAAAAAAAAGAGGTAGAGTAGGAGAACAATGAAGAAAACAATGGGCAAAATGCAAAAAGAAAAACAAGGAATGGGAAGAACCACAAGAAAGAAAGAAAAAATGGAAAAAAAGGAAAAGGGAGGAGAAAAAAAGCCAAAAACTAGAATCTGTGAAGGAAAGAAGAACAATAATAAAAATGGAAAAAATGATAATAATAATTTTAAAAGAGAGAAAAACAAACAAAGTAAAAAATAAAATTAAAAAAATCTGAGTGGGATGGGACAGGGCTCCTAGGCTGTCAGAACCCACAAAGTGGAATGAAATACTGCTGCTCCAGAAAGTGGATAAGAATGAGGATGACCATACCTCCATTCATGAAGAGGATGTGGGATAAAGCAGGAACAAAGGGAATATTGCACCTTTCCAGTCCTCAGTGTCTAGTATGTCCTTGTGGTTCCCGTGAAGTGGATCTTATTTTTTGGTCCTTGGAATCTGAGAGAATGCTGTCACTTTGAATATCCAAAATTATTGATCTGTTTGTAAACATTCAAAATATCTGCACCCTTCAGACAGCCAAAAGTCAAAAGCTCAGCCCATCTCCCTCTTCACTGCCTCGCTTTGAATAACCAGCCATCAGGGCAATTGTCTCTTCAGGCCCTGGCTAGTAGGGCTGATTTTCAGCTTAATTCTTAGGTCCTAACACCACTTGGCAATGTCCATGCTGTCCATGCCATCAGGATCGCTGACAGTCTGCAGCTCTGTATGTCTCCTTTTCAGTGTTGTCATGCAGGTTCTTCTAATAGTTGGAGTCTGGTCCACTTCTGCATTCTTCCTTTCATAACTCAGGGCTCCAGGATTGCTTTCTATATCCATATTTGTTGGTTCATTTTTCCTTTGTTGAAGAGGATCTGTGTAGTTTGTCTGCCTATTCTTCCATCTTACCAGAACACCAAATACATCAATTCTTCTTAAGTCTTCCTCACTCATTGTCCAGTTTT
>NW_006922469.1:167582-168569 GCF_000298275.1 Orycteropus afer afer
TTGGTGCTAAAAAATGGCTGGCATATTGGAGGAATACAATAGACATTAGTTTATTAGAACTGAAATTTCCCATACTGACTGTACCAAGAAGACTGAAGTTAATTAGACTACTTGAATTGTGATTCTAGGGAGTGATATTTCACTTGCCCTGTTACTGAATAAAAACATAACTCTGAATTATATTTTAGTGAGAAAATTAAAATCCAAAGTTACTAATTGGATTGATGAGAAAGCAAGCCAATTTACAGCGGATTTTTTTTTTTTTTTTCCTTTGAGGAAAGTGTCCAGAAAAGAGTTTTAATTCACACATTGAAGAATATCATTCACTTATGATTCTAGGATATCTCCATCAATAGTAAAGTATCTCAAATGGTGATATTAACAATTATGTGGGTTTTGATTAAACAAATAAAGTCTGCCTCAGGGGATGAAATTAATGTTTTCCTGTTAAATTATATTAGATTTAAAAATAAGTGTTTGATTTGGTTAAATAGAGGAGATATGTTGAAAATTTCAGCCATGTTCCTTAGAAAAATCTGATTTAAGATAGGATAGCGGGCTGTAAGCTAAAGTCACAGAGAGAAAGGAGTAAAAGGGACAAAGGATAGACAGTTCTGGGACCAGGTATGTACAGTAACTTTCAGAGGCAATGATGCCTGGTATCCAATTTTATAAATTTATTTTCTGTGATATAATTTTCCTAAGATACCTCAAGTACTTCTTATTACCACTATTTTAAAGAATGAAGGATGAGCATATGCCCGTTTTGCAGGCAAAGGATAGGCAAACTAACCACAAAGACATGGCTGGAGAGAAAGGAGATATCCAGTCATAATGAAAAATATCTTGAGCCAAAAATTCAGGGAAAGTATGCCAAGTAACAACTAAGATATGTTAGTGCTCTCTAGATATTCTCAGAAATGTTCTTCAGGATGGATCCAGTGCAACAGATAGGGATCTTCTTTATTTAATTTAGTTATGAAAGAG
>NW_006922469.1:169064-170015 GCF_000298275.1 Orycteropus afer afer
AATTTAATCCTGAAAAATATCTTAGCATGTGTCATGGATTGAATTTTACCCCAAAAATATGTATCAAATTCATATTACAATGATTCTCAGTAGTTTGGTAATAATGTAATGATGTAATTTGTCATACATGTACTGATGTAATCACCTTCCATTATATGATCTGATGTGATCAGATGATCAGTTGTAAGAGGATTATGGTAGGACGTAACACCCTTAACCAGGTTGTAGCCCTGATCTGATAGAAGGGAAGTTTTCAGGGAGTGTGATGTGCATCATCTTCTCTCTTATGAAAGATAAAACAAGAGAGAAGTGAACAGAAAGGATGGATACCTGATCAACAAGAAAAGAACTGGAAGCAGCACTTGCCTTTTGAACATAGGGTCCCTGCTCTCAGAAACTCCTAGGTCTATGGAAGGATTCATGAGAAGAGCTTCATCCAGAGCTGACAGAAAAAGAAAGCCTTCCCTTGGAGCAAGAAGCCTGGATTCAGTTTTCTAGCCTCCTAAACTAGAGAATAATTTTCTGTTTGTTAAGTCCATCCCCTTGTGATATTTCTGTTATAGAAGCACTAGATAATTAAGACAGCCTGTAATTGTGAAGTTTCAGCAAATTAAATAAGCTTCTCAGATAACTGTTGATAATGGGTAAAAAAGGTTCAAGAAGAGAACAGTCTTAGTCTTTAAGTCATATTATACCATTAAATAATATATCTATCTATCCCTATCTATTTATCAATCTATCTATCTGTCAGTCTGCCTGCTTGTCTCTTTCTCTATCTATCTATCTGCCTATCTATCTATCATCTTCCTATCTAGCAATGTGTTTTGAGTGTGTGACTATGTAAGTGTGTATACTGATAGACTCTAATCTGGTGATGGAAAATTTACTATTATATAAATGTTTGTAGTCAGTAAACATTTATGATTTTGTTGAACATGATATTGCAAAAAA
>NW_006922469.1:171210-181434 GCF_000298275.1 Orycteropus afer afer
AAGCTCAATATCTTCAGCACAAACAAGGCCAGGAGCTGATTGCAGAATAGGTCATCAACTGTCCATATGCACGTTCAAGTTGAAGCTGAAGACAATTGAAAGAAGTCTAGGAGGGCCAAAATATGACCTTGAATATACCCCCCTGAATTTGGAGACCATCTAAAGAATAGATTTAATGCATTTAATACCAATCACCAAAAAAAAAAAACAGAAGAAGTGTGAGATAACATCAAGAACATCATCCATGAAGAAATCAAAAGGTTATTCAAAAGAGGGGAAAGGAAGAAAAGAGAAAAATAGATGTCAGAAGAGACTCTGAAACTTGTTCTTGAACAGAGAGTAGCTAAAGCAAATGGAAGAAATGACAGGACAAAAGAGCTGAACAGAAGATTTCTAAGAGCAGCTCAAGAAGACAAAATCAATTACTATAATGAAATGTTCAAAGACCTGGAGTTAGAAAACCAAAAGGTAAGAACACACTCAGCATTTTTCATGCTGCAAGAACTGAGGAAAAGATTAAAGCTTCAAATTGCAATACTGAAAGATTCCACGGACAATATTTTGAATGATGCAGGAAACATAAAAAGAAGATGGATGGAATGTACAGGGTCACTATACCAAGAGCTGGTAGATGATCATCCATTTTAGGAGGTGCATATGGTCAAGAACCAATAGCATTGAAAGAAGAAATTGAAGCTGTGCTGAAGGAATTGGCAAAAACTAGGCTCTGGAAATTGATGGAATACCTATTGTGATGTTTTAACAAACGGATTCCCTGCTGGAGACACTCACTCAGCTATGCCAAGAAATTTGAATGACCGCTACCTGGCCAACTGACTGGAAATATCCATATTTGTACCCATTCCAAAGAAAGGTGATCCCACAGAATGTGGAAATTACCAAACAATAACATTAATATCACACACAAGTAAAACCTTGCTGAAGATAATTCAGAAACGATTGCAGCAGTATATTGACAGAGAACTTCCAGAAATGCAAGCTGAATTCAGAAGGGGACACAGAGTAAAGTACATTATAGCTGATTTCCGATGGATCTTGGTTCCAAACAAAGAATACCAGAAAGATGTTTATTTGTGTTTTATTGACTGTGCAAAGGCATTCAATTTTGTGGATCGAAGCAAAATGTGGATAACATTGAGAAGAGTAGGAATTCTTGAACACTTGTTTATACTCATGAAGAACCTGTACATAGACAAGTAGAGTGTTGTTCTTACAGAACAAGGGGATACTGCATGGTTTAAAATCAAGAAAGGAGTGTGTCAAGGTTGTATCGGGACCCAGGCCCCACCCTCCAAGTGGCAGGAAAGAGAAGGGAAAAGGAAAGGAAAGCCAGGGGGTCCAGGACAGAGTAAGTAAGCAAAAGGGATCCAGGGAAGGGAAGGGTGGAGAGATTTTGAATAGTTAAGGGAGACAAACTTGTCTCTCAGTTTGTCATACTGTGGTGGCATGTTGCTGTGAGGCTTAAGGCTGTGCTAGCAGTGTTTCAAACTCAGCAGGGTTGCACATATTAGCAGGTTTGGGTGGCTTGCAGAATGAGATAGACTAGGAAGGAAGAGGTCATCCACTTCTCAAAGAATGGGCCAGGGGAAATTTTATGAATTGCATGGAAACAGTGTGTGTTAAATACTAGGCAACTATATGAATAGCTTGGAAACACTGATATAGTGCAGGAAGATGAGCCACTTAAGTTAGAAGGCTCTCAAAGTACAACTGGAAAAGAGCTATATCATCAGACTAGAACCAACCTTAATGATATGGATAAAGTAAAACTCTCAAGACTTCAAGTTGCTTATGTGACATGACTCAAATTGAAGAGAAAGAGCTGCAAACATCCATTAATAACTGGAACAAGGAATGTATGAAGTATGAATCTAGATAAATTGGAAGTTGTAAAAAATGAAATGGAACACATAAAGATTCATATCCTAGGAACTAATGAGCTGAAGTGGACTGGTTTTGTCCATTTTGAGTCAGACAACCATATTATCTACTATGCTAGGAATGACAATTTGAAGAGGAATGGCATGGCATTCATCATCACAAAGGATGTTTCAAGATCTGTCCTGAAGTACAATGTTGTCAGTGATAGGATAATATCCATACACCTACAAGGAAGACCAGTTAATACTACTGTTATTCAAATCTAGGCCACAACCACCAAATCCAAAGATAAAGAAATTGAACATTTTTATCAACTTCTGCAGTCCGAAATTGACTGTAAGTGCAATCAAAATGTAATTATTACTGGTGACTGGAATGCAACATTTGGAAACAAAGTAGAATCACTGGTAGTTGGAAGATTTGGTTTTGAGACAGAAATAATGCTAGAGATAGCATGATAGAATTTTTCAAGACCAATGACATATACGTTGCAAATACATTTTACAACAACACAAACAGAGTCTATGCACATGGACTTCACAAGATGGAATACACAGAAATCAGATTGACTGCTACTGTGGTAAGAGGTGATGAAAGGTTTGATATCTTCAGCCAAAACAAGACCAGGAGCTGTTTGTGGAACAGACCATCAACTGCTCATATGCAAGTACAACTTGAAGCTGATGACAATTAAAAGATGTCCACGAGAACCAAAATATGACCTTGAATGTATCCCTCCTGAATTTCGAGACCATCTAAAAAACAGATTTGATGCATTCAACACCAATGACCAAAAACCAGAAGTGAGGGATGACATCAAGAACATTATCGATGAAGAAAGCAAGAGGTCATTAAAAAGATAAGAAAAAAAAAGAAAAGACCAAATAGATGCCAGAAAAGACTCGGACACTTGCCCTTGAGCAGAAAGTAGCCAAAGCAAATGGAAGAAATGACAAGACAAAAGATCTGAATAGAAGATTTCAAAGAGCAGCTCAAGAAGACAAAGCCAATTACTATAATGAAATGTGCAAAGACTTGGAGTTAGAAAACCAAAAGGGAAGAACACTCTCAGCATTTCTCTAGCTGAAGAACTGAGGAAAAATTTTAAGCCATGAGTTGCAATATGGCAAGTGTCTAAGGGCAAAATATTGAATGATACAGGAAGTATCACAAGAAGATGGAAGGAATACAGAGTCACTGTAGCAAAAAGAATTGGTAGATCTTCATCCATTTCAGGAGGTGGTATAGGATCAAGAACCAATGATAATGAAGGAAGAAGTTGAAGCTGCACTGAAGGAATTGGTGAAGAATAAGGCTCCGGGAATTGATGGAATACCCATTGTGATGTTTCAACAAATGGATGCCTTGCTGGTGGCACTCACTCAGCTATGTCAAGAGATTTGGAAGACACCTACCTGGCCAACTGCCTGGAAGAGATACATATTTGTACTCATTCCAAAGAAAGGTGATCCCAAAGAATGTGGAAATTATATAACAGTATTATTGATACTGCATGCAAGTAAAATCTTACTGAAGATAATTCAAAAACAGTTGCAGCTGTATATTGTCAGAGAACTTCCAGAAGCGCAAGCTGGATTCAGAAGAAGAAGTGAAACAAAGGATACCTTTGCAGATGTCAGATGGATCTTGGCTCAAAACAAAGAATATCATAAATATGTCTACTTGTGTTTTATTGACTATGCAAAAGTATTTGATTGTGTGGATTATAACAAATTGTGGATTAACATTGAGGAGAGTGGGAATTCCAGAACACTTAAATGTATTTGTGAGGAATCTGTATATAGACCAGAAAGCTGTCCTTTAAACAGAACATGGGGACACTGTATGGTTTAAAATCAAGAAAGGAGTGTGTCAAGGTTGTATCCTTTCACCATACTTATTCAATTTATATGTTGAGCAAATAATCAGAGAAGGTGGACTATATGAAGAACATGACATCAAGAGTGGATGAAGAATCATTAACAACCTGCAATACGCTGAGAACACATCTTTGCTTTTTGAATGTGAGGATGAATTGAAACACTTACTGATGAAGATTGAAGAATACAGTCTGCAGTATGGATTACATCTCAATATAAAGAAAATGAAAATCCTCACAACTGGACCTATAAGCAGCATCATGATGAATGGAGAAAAGACTGAAAGTCAAAGACTTCACATTGCTTGGTTCTATAATCGAAACCAATGGAAGCAGCAGGTAAGACATCAGACAAAGTATAGCACTGGGCAAGTCAGCTGCAAAAAAACTCTTTCAAGTGCTGAGGAGCAAAGATGTCTCCTTGAGGACTAAGGTGCACTTGACACAAACCATTATATTTTCATTCTCCTAATATGCATGTGAGAGCTGCAGAGGAAGATCCAGAAAGAATTGAGACTTTTTAACTGTGGTGCTGGTGAAGAATGATGCAAGTACCATGGACTGCCAAAAGAACCAACAAATCTGTCCTGGAAGAAGTACAGCTGGAATGCTCCTTGGAAGCAAGAATGGCCAGACTTCATCTCACCTACTTTGGTCATGTTATCAGAAGGGACCATTTTCTGGAGTAGGATGTCATGCTTGGTAAGGTGGAGGTTCGACAAAAGAGGGGAAGGCCCTCAATGAGATGGATTGGCACAGTGGATGCGGTTAAGGTTTCGAGTATACGAGGGATCATAGAGCTTTCGCAGGAACTGGTGGCATTTCATTCTGCTGCATAGGGTCACTATGAGTCACAGACAACTCAACAAGACCTAATAAAAACAACAACATTCAATCTGTATGCAAATAAATAATCTGTGAAGCTAGACTAGCTGGACAATTAGAATAAAAATGTGGCATCAAGATGGGATGAAGAATCCTTAACAACCTGAGATACTGAGGTAACATAATTTTGCTGAAAGTGAGGATGACTTGGAGTACTTACTGATGAAGGTTAAAGAACTGGTCAATCTTCATTCATTTCAGAAAGGGGCATATGATCTAGAACTGATGACACTGAAGGAGGAAGTTAAAGCGGCAATGAAAAAATTGGCAAAGAACAAGGCTCTGGGAATTGACGGAATACCCATTGAGATATTTCAACAAATGGATGCCCCATTGGAGGCACTCACTCGGTTATGCCAAGAGATTTGGAAGAAAGCTACCTGGCCAACTGACTGGAAGAGATCTATATTTGTACACATTCCAAAGAAAGGTGATCCCACAGAATGTGGAAATTGTAGAATAATATCATTAATATCGCACACAAGTAAGATCTTACTGAAGATAATTGAAAAATGTTTGCAGCAGTATATTGACAGAGAACTTCCAGAGGTGCAAGCTAGATTCAGAAGAGGATGTGAACTGTTGTCAGATGGATCTTGGCTCAAGGCAACAAATACCAGAAAGATGTTTACTTGTGTTTTATTGACTATGCAAAGACATGAGATTGTGTGGATCAATCCAAATTATAGATAACATTGAGAAGAATGGCAATTCCCGAGCACTTGATTGTACTCATGAGGAACATGTACCTTGACCTGGAGGCTGTTGTTCAAATGGAACGAGGGGACACTACATGGTTTAAAATCAAGAAGGGAGTGTGTCAAGGTTGTATCCTTTCTCATACTTATTCAATCTACATGCTGAGCAAATAATCTGAGAAGCTGGACTATATGAAGAAAAACATGGCATCAGGTTTGGAGGAAAAATCATTAACAACCTGAGATACACGGATGATACAACTTTGCTTGCTGAAAGTGAGGATGACTTGAAGCACTTACTGATAAGGGTTGAAGAATACAGTCTGTACTATGGATTGCATCTCAATATAAAAAAAAAAAAAATCCTCACATCTGAACCAATGAGCAGTATCAAAATAAATGGTGAGAAGATTGAGGTTGTCAAAGAATTCATGTTGCTTGGTTCTATAATCGATGCCAATGGAAGCAGCAGTCAGGACATTAGACAATGTGTAGCACAGGGAAGGTCAACTGTGAAGGAACTGTTTCAAGTGCAGAGCAACAAGGATATCTCCTTGAAGACTAAGGTGTGCCTGACACAAGCCATGATATTTCCAATTGCCTCGTATACATGTGAGAGCTGGACAATGAATAAGGAAGATTGAAGAAGAGTTGATGCTTTTGAGTTGTGGTGCTGGTGAAGAATGCTGAAAGTACCATGGACTGCTAAAAGAACTAACAGATCTGTCCTGGAGGAAGTGCAGCCAGAATGCTCCTTGGAAGCAAGAATGACCAGACTTCATCTCAACTACTTTGGTCATGTTGTCAGAAGGGACCATTCCCTGGAGAAGGATGTCATGCTTGGTAGGGTGGAGGGTCAAGGAAAGAGGGGGAGGCCTTCAACAAGATGGATTGACACAGTGGCTGTGATGATGGGCTCAGGTATAGCAGGGATCAGGAAGCTGGCATGGGATTGGGTAGTGCTTTGTTCTGCTGTGAATGGGGTTGCTACGAGTCAGAAATGACTCGACAGCCCCTAACAACAACAACATATGTATGTGAGAGCTAGACAGTGAATACCGAATACTGAAGAAGAATTGATGCTTTTGAGTTGTGGTATTTGCAAAGAAAACTAAGAAATCTGTCCTGGAACAAGTGTACCTGGAATGCTCCTTGGAAGTGAACATGGCCACACTTCATCTCACCTACTTTGGTCATGTTATCAGAAGGGACCATTCCTTCTCAAAGGGTATCATGCTTGGTAATGTAAAGAGTCAGTGGAAAAGGGGAAGGCCCTTAATGTGATGGATTGACACAGTGGCTGCAGCAATGGGCTCAGGAGTAGTAGGGAGCATGAGCCTGGCATAGGACCAGGCAGTGCTTTGTTCTATTGTACATAAGGTTGATATGAGTTGGAGACAACTCAACAACACATAACAACATGAACAACAACACACACATACACATACATGAATATATCTTAAATGATATGTAATTTTTTTTCCTAGGTTTTCTGTATGAGACACAGAAAAACTTATTGATTTCTTCACCATTTTCTAAATACTGGAGGGTTTCTTGCTTTTTTTTTTTATATGTCCAAAACTACTGTGACTTTCTTTCCTCCATCTCAAGTTTATTTTGTGCTTCCTCTCTTCATTCATTTTGGCTTATCCAGAAACAAAATGAATGACTTACAAATGTCAGAACTCTATGGAGCTAAATGAATGTTGTTTGATTTGTATTGTATTGTTTTATTAATGTATATATGCAAATTAATATCTTAGATGTAACAAATCTTTCTTAGATACATAGATTTTTTTTTTCTTTCCTCTAACCTTAGCTTTCATCCAGAAAAGCATTAAAAATTAAGTTTGTTCAGAATTCCACCAGAGCAGTCCTACATTCTTTGCTCAGGTTTTGTATGGCATTTTCCTTGTGATCTCAATGTTCAATTACACTTTATTTTCTTTTTCAGAAAGAAGTACATATCAAACAAGATACTGGTAAAATTCATAGAAAGAAAAAAAATATTTACCTGGATATATTTTTAAAACTCATTTCTCTCTCATCAATTCTTGTATATATATATATCAGAAAATTCAGAGAACATCTTCAATACACCAGTATGTTTAGGAGGCATTATTTAAATTTGGTGGACAATTTTCTACAGTTGCTGTTTAGCTGGAAAACTGTAGGTAAAAGCAACAGGTGTTTTATTCTCTAAGCAGACATTTTGAAATTAAAAACTTGCACAAGAGAAAACATCTGCTTGTATAAAATGCAAGAGAGCAAGTAGCTCTTTATTTTCTTTAGAAAAGGTGAAGTAAATTTAAAAAAAAAATCAAAATTATTGAAACAATAGAGTTGGGAAATATTTTAAATTCAAAATTATAAGATGGTTTGCTTGTAATCATCTAATAGCTATAGCTCTAGATTTGAATATTCTACATATTCAAAATTGCAAACAATTGCGTAAAATATAATTTCAACACATTAGCATGCACTATTCAAGCATGTTACATCATACAAAGAACAATTCATTTAATCCATGCTTTTTGATTAGATTAATAAAAAATAATACCAAAGTACAGCAGAATGGACAGGAACATTTTTCTAGCACTAGAATCTGTTGGTTCAAATCCTGGTTCTATCAGGATTTGGGCAAATTAAAATCTGTCTGTGCCTTACTCTTCTCTTCAGTTAAATGAGGATACATCAAAGAGTTGATGTGAGAATCTAATGTGTCTTCATTTAAGTTTTCAGAACAGAATCTATACATAAGTAGTGTTACATAAGGGTTAAGTTGCTATCACTTTTCATTTCAACCTAGTTCCTAAAATGTACAAGTATAGCTATCTAATTGGGAAAACTAAGAAAAACATCAAAGAATATTGAAACACATTGATACTGCATTGCAAACCTGCTCAAATTTATGGCTGGACTCAAATTTATAACTGATTTTATTCACCAGCACTGACTAGGTCATTATCCTTAAAACACATACTCAGTGCTGGTTTTCCTCAATCAGTTATAAAATGTTTATGTGGTTATTTAATTTTGAAACTTGGGTTTCTTCATTGTACAATGCCTGTCAATGTAGGTGATGTCTGGCTCTATTTGGGTAATATTTTATCATTGATTTTTATCATTTTACCTTAGAAAAATTCAGAGAATAGTCATTGAAAATATGGGTTAATAACAACTATAATAATAACACTCATTTCATGCTTAATTATGAGAGATATTGTTTAATGCCTTTCTATATTAATTCAATTGCTTGTTGTTGTTATTGTTGTTATGTTCCGTCGAGTTGGGCCTGACTCATAATGACTCCTCCTTTGGTTTCTGAGGCAGTATCACTACGGAAGTAAATTGCCCCATCTTCCTTCCGTGTAGTGGCTGGTGAGTTTGAACCGCCAGCCTTCTGGTTAGCAGTCAAGTGCCTCAGGCACTACACTACTAGAGCTCCCACTCAATTGCTTACTTTAATGGAAAATAAATATACAATAACATCCACTGTCATGAACCATAAAAGTTTTGAAACATTTGCTCTACTTACAAGCTAACTAGTTATCATGCCACACGTTTCTAGATCTTGGTAGAAGATGTAAAACTCCAGTGTCAAAGATAAAGCAATAGTACTGACAAATATAACAATATTTTTTGCTTCCCTGAGCCTCAATTCCTACAGGGCTATGTAAATATGGCAGAATGACATCATTGTGCATTGGATTATACTACAGGAGAGAAACACTGATTTTAGGTAACCTATATCTTTTATAATGGGCTATAAGGATGTTTTCACCTTTGCTCTGGAAGGAGATATTCTCCTTATTAAAGATTGGGCAATCAACTTCTGTAATGATACCACCTTAGAAACCCAAGGAGGGATCGCTTTGAGTTAGATCTGACTTGACAGCGGTAAGACTATTAATTTTTTTTTTCTTTTGAAGCATATGGGAGAGGGAGAGCCCCAAGGCAGGAAGCAGCAGCCAAGGCTGATGGACAGAACAGGTAAGCAAGAGAGCCCACTGACAGGAAGCTAAGGGAGACTAACTTGTCTGTCAGTTTGTCATTCTGTGGAGGCTTGAGTGTTACTGTGAGACTGGAGGCTGTGCCATTGCTGCTGTTTCAAACGCCACCAGGGTCACCTATGGTGGGCAGGTTTAGCAGAGCTTCTGGGCTAAGACAGACTCAGAAGAAGGAACTGACAAACCACTTCTCAAAGAATTGGCCAGTGAAAACCCCATTAATATGAGTGAACCACTGTCTGGTATATAATTAGACAACTTTATAAATAGCCCTGTAACATTGTCTGATGCAACGCTGGAAGATCAGCCGTCAGGTTGGAAGGCACTCAAGAGATGACTGGAAAAGAGCTGTCTCAGCAGAGTAGTGATGACCTTATAAAGATAAAGTAGAGTTTTAGGGGTCTCCATTTGTTGATATGGCACAACTCAAAATGAGAAGAGCTGTAAACATCCATTAATAATTGGAGCATGGAATGTATGAAGTATGAATCTAGGAAAAGTGGAACTTGTCAAAAATGAAATGGAACACATAAGCAAATATCTTATGCATTAGTGAGCTGAAATGGACTGGTTTTGGCCATTTTTAATCATATTACCATATGATGTACTATGCTGGAATGACAAATTGAAGAGGGACAGCATGACACGCGTCATCACAAAGAATGTTTCGAAATCTATCCTAAAGTACAATGCTGTCAGTGATTGGATAATATTCATACACCTGCAAGAAGTCCAAGTTAATACTACTATTATTCAAATTTATGCACCAACCACCAAAGTCATAGATGACGACATTGAAGATTTTTACCAACTTCTCCAGTTTGAAATCGACCAAACAAGCAATCAAGAT
>NW_006922469.1:182144-187357 GCF_000298275.1 Orycteropus afer afer
TACTGTGAGAACCCCCTTGGCCTTGTGCTTCAGCTCTGCCTCTTGCTCCCGGCCCACTAAAGCTAGAGACATCTACTCAGTCAGGCAGCTACTGGCTGCTGAGGCTAACAAGTCCAAGGTCGACAAATAAAACATCACAGTCCGGATCTTACCAAACCACATGGCAGGCAATTTCTTCAAGTCCACTGAAAGTCCTAAGGTCAGCAGAGCATGACAGGCTGCTGAACAATGACATGGCTAAATGCAGAGTTCAAGTGTGCCATAAACTAGAGACTATTCCCCAAAGCTTCTGATATGCAAGAAGCAGACCACATTCCCAAGGTGGCTACTCAGCTCCTCACAGTAGATTCCATCATGGAGTTGATTACCATTCTTATCATGGGGAATACTACATCCAGCTGTCTAGCCACTCAACCAGGCCTGCCAAGTGAACACACAAAGTTAGCTACCACACACAACTTAGCCCTCAAGGAGACATCTTTGCTCTTCAGCACTTGAAAGAGGTCCTTTGCAGCCAATTTGCCCAGTGCTATATACATCGTCTGATGTCCTGACTGCTGATTCCATCAGCATCAATTATTGAAACAAGCAAAGTGAAGTCTTTTGCAATTTCAATCTTTTCTCCATTTATCATGATGCCACTTATTGGTCCCGTTGTGAGGATTCTTGTTTTCTTTATATTTAGATGTAATCCATACTTCAGACTGTATTCTTCAGTTTTCATCAGTTAGTGCTTCAAGTCATCCTCACTTTCGGCAAGCAAAGTTCTGTCATTAGTGTTTCACAGGTTGTTAATAATTCTTCCTCCAATCCTGATGACACATTCTTCTTCATATAGTCCAGCTTCTTGGATTAGTTGCTT
Organism: Orycteropus afer afer; assembly: GCF_000298275.1. Lineage (NCBI taxonomy): Eukaryota > Metazoa > Chordata > Mammalia > Tubulidentata > Orycteropodidae > Orycteropus > Orycteropus afer. Next base: position 183,007 of record NW_006922469.1, read on the forward strand.
AGCATATAGATTGAATAGGTATGATGACCGTGACACAGTCCCTTCCTGATTTTAAACACTTGTCTATTCTAACGACAGCCTCCTGGTCAATGTACAGGTTACTCATGAGTACATTCAAGTGTTCGGGAATTCCCATTCTTCTCAATGTTATCCATAATTTGTTATGATCCACAAAATCAAATGCTTTTTCATAATAAAAAATAAATAAATAAATAATAAGTAAACATCTTTCTGGTATTTTTGTTTTGAGCCAAGATCCATCTGACAGCAGCTATGATATCCTTGCTTCATGTCCTCTTCTGAATCCAGCATGCACCCCTGGAGGTTCTCTGTCAATATACTGCTGCAACCCTTTTTGGATTTTCTTCAGTGAGATTTTACTTGTGTATAATATTAATGATTTTGTTTGATAATTTCCACATTCTGTGGGATCATCTTTCTTTGGAATAGGTACAAATATGGATCTCTTCCAGTCAGTTGTTCAGATAACTGTCTTCCAAATCTCTTGGCATAATGTAATGAGTGCATCCAGTGGGGCATCCATTTGTTGAAACATCTTAATGGGTACCCCATCAATTCCCAGAGCCTTGTTCTTCACCAATTCTTTCAGTGCAGCTTCAAATTATTCCTTCAATATCATTGGTTCTTGCACATATACCACCTCCTGAAATGGATGATCGACCAGTTCTTTTTGGTACAGTGACTCTTTGTATTCCTTCCATCTTCTTTTGATGCCTCCTGGATCATTCAATATTTTGTCCATAGACACTTTCAATATTGCAACTAGAGGTTTTAATTTTTTCCTCAGTTCTTTCTGCTTGAGAAATACTGAGCACGTTCTTCCTTACTGGTTTTCTAAATCCAGGTCTTTGCACATTTCATTATAGTAATTGCCTCTGTCTGCTCTACCTGCTCTCTGAAATCTTCCATTAAGCTCTTTTATCCTGTCATTTCTTCCATCTGCTTTGGCTACTCTCCACTCAAGGGCAAGTTTTAAAGTATCTTCTGACATCTATTTTGCTCTTTCTTTCTCATATTTTTAATGACTTTTTGCTTTTTTCATGGATGATGTTCTTGATGTCATCCCACAGTTCTTCAAGTTTTCAGTCATTGGTGTTCAATGCATCAAATCTATTCTTTAAACGGTCTCTAAATTGAGGAGGAATATACTCAAGGTCATATTTTGCCTCTTGTGGGCTTCTTCTAATTGATTCAACTTCAAGTTGAACTTGCATATGATTTATTGATTGCTGCTTCCATTGAGGGAGCTCTGGTGGCTTAGTGACTAAGGCATTTGACTGCTAACCAGAAAGCTGGTGGTTCAAACCCACAAGACACTCCTTGGGATTTCTGAGGCAATATCATTAGGGAAGTAGATTGCCCAACCTTCCTTCTGAGGAGTGGTTGATGAGTTTGAAAGGCCAGCCTTCTGGTTAATTGTGGAACTAACTAAGATGAAACCTTTGACAACTTCTACCTTTTTTCCATTTATCATATTGTTCCTTATTGATCCAGTTGTGAGGACTTTAATTTTCTTTATGTTGAGGTAAAATCTATACAGCAGACTATAGTCTTTAATCTTCATCAATAAGTGCTCCAAGTCATTTCTGGGAGTTCCCTGTCAATATATTGCTGCAACCATTTTTGAATTAGCTTCAGCAAGATTTTACTATTGTGTAATATTAATGATAATGTTCTATAATTTCCACATTCTATGGGATCACCTTTCTTTGGAATGGGTGCAAATATGGATCTATTCCACTCACTTGGCCAGGCAACAATTCCTCCAAATTACCTGGCATAGAACAGTAAGTGTCTCCACAGAAGTTTCTCTTTCTTGAAACTTCCCAATGGATAGTCCATCTATTCCAGTTCCTTAAGTGCAGCTTGGGCATTTTCCTTCAACACCATTGGTTCCTGACCACATGCCACCTCCTGAAATAGTTGAATATTGAAGAACAATTCTCTTTTTGCACCCATGCACTGCCATCAAGTCAGATCTGACTCATAGCAACACCTCCTTGGGTTTCTGAGGCAATGTCACTATGGAAGTAGATTCCCCAACCTTCCTTCCGAGGAGTGGCTGATGAGTTTGAACCACCAGCCTTTGGGTTAGCATTCAAATGTCATAGGCACTACACCACCAGAGCTCCTTCCTTTTGTACAGTGACTGTGTATTCTTTCTATCTTTTTTTGATTATACCTGCATCATTCAAAATTTTGCCTATAGAATCTTTCAATATTGCAACTAGAGGCTTGAATATTCTCTTCCATTCTTTCCATTTGAGAAATGCTATGTGTGTTCTTCACTTTCGGTTTTCCAGCTCCAGGTCTTTGTACATTTTACTATGAAAACTATGGTATTTCTTCTGTTTTTCTTGGCTATCAGATGCTTTTTCACATAGATGTCTTCTTACTGAGCTTCTTTCTGTATTTATTCTCTTTTCTAAGGACAGTACACAGATTGGATTTGGACCCACTCTTCTCTGCCATGATCTCATACCAACTTATGTAGCATCCTCAAAGATTCTATTTCCGAACAAGGTTATGTTCACATTGACTTTGTTTAGGAGTTCAACATAACTTATGATCAGACAATATCAAAAGTAAAATATTTTCAAAAGTGGTCTGCACAATGACAATGGAACAAATACTGTAATGAGAAAATTCACATTTCAATCAGATAACAATATAACTAAGTAATTTAGAGCTAAGTAAGTGTAACCAGCTCTTATCCAGTCTGTGGTGTCTGAGAGGCTTTCCCTGAGGGAATGAAACTTTGTTTGAGCTGTGAAAAATGAGTAGCACTTAAGTAGACAAATGGCATTGAATGTGTAGAACATTGCAAGATTAAGGATCAAAATTCCCTTTATTTTGAAAGAACAAGAGAGCCTCAAGAATTAAAAGGATATAGATATGGCTTGAGTACAGGGAAACCAGAAAAGAGAAGAGACTGAGACTGCTGAGCTGGATTAGCCTAGATCAGGCAAGGGACTTTTTGATTATGTTAGTATTTGTTCCGGATTCTGTGGGCAGTGCAGTCGTGTAAGTGTGAGGAGGGGAGGATACTTAAGGTCTGTGTCAAATCAACCAGCACTATAATTCAGCTCTTTTTATTCACTCAATCTCTATCCTCTTCCATTATTCACAGAACACTGAGTATATTACAAACCCTGGTCACTCTTCCCTGGAAGACTAAACTAGGTCAAAGTAAGTATGTTCTCTTGAATAATTCAAACATTTTCAGACAAACTTAAACCCAACATTACTGGGAAGAAGAAATGAACTGCAAAATGGTAATTATTCCCTGAAATTACAAATGGAGTTTGTCTTATTTTTAAAATGGAATTTATATGGCTTTCTACATGGAAATGGTGGATTATTTGTTTAAAAAAAAAAAAAAAAAGGATGAAGGGTCGATTTTGATGACATAACACACAGGGAAATTGAGTCTTATTAATTGAGTTCTTCTTTTCAAACTAAAGTTTAGAAGTTAAAGATCCATACAGATTGCAAGCTATCTGGTTGAGCAGGTTCAGCATTAGAGTTAGTGCTTTGAAACAATTGCTGACTATAGTAGCTGTTGGGCAGGCTGTTTTGAGTTTGTTTCAAATCTGTAGAGCAGAGAAAGTTTTATTATGTTAATTTAAGTCCACAGAGACTTAATTTTCCCTCATTATATAAAAGGGAATACCCTAGAGTAATACTCATCAGGGAGTACAGAAGAGGAACATAGAATTTTAATAAATAAATGGGCAAGCAATAATATGAATGTACAGGATTACAGTCATATGCAATTTCCCTGGAGTAAAATATGGGGCTTTCTTTTTTATTTGCTATGTAGTGTTTCTGGAGCAAAGGAAATTTTATTAAATCTATCCTAATCTAAGTTCAAAGAAACAGACTTTAAAAAATATTTTATTACTCATATATTAAATCTTTTGCCCAGTTATAGTAAGCCCCTAATGACAACCATCCAAATGTTTTCTATAGCATTTTGGCACCATAGCCAGGACTGTTAGGAAGATTACAGAAGGCTAAGAAACAACTAGAAAGCCATGATGAAATTATGAAAGAACTGTTGAGGCATGTTATTGAGCCTAAAATACTTCCCAATGAAAAATTTGACGTTGGCACAAGGTTCAGACACATATATAAAGCAACAAGAAAATTTGATAAAATAAGGATGGGGGAGACAGTTAGCAATATTATAAGAAAACACACTTGGCATTGTCATTGAGTGGATTCCGACTCATAGTGACCCTATAGAACTGAGTAAAACTGCCTCATAGGTTTTCCAAGACAAAATGTCTAAGGAAGCAGACTGTCTTATCTTTCTCCTTTGGAGTGG
>NW_006922469.1:192848-202159 GCF_000298275.1 Orycteropus afer afer
TGGTGTCCCTGCATTGTCTCTCCTCACCTGGAACCCATAGTGATACTGCCTTGGAAACTCAAGGAGGGGTAGCTGTGAGTCGGGTCCAACTTGAGGGCACAGAACAACAGCAATAACAACAGTATCAAGCTAAGGAACCAGTGGTGGTGTAATGGTTAAGCACTTGGCTGCTAACCAGATAGTCAGCAGTTTGGGTCCACAAGGCTCTATGGGAGAATTATATGGCAGTCTGATTCCTTAAAGATAACACCCTTAGCAGCTTAAGGAAGTTCTACTCTTATAGGGTCACTGTTAGTTGGAATCAACTTAATGACAATGATTTTGATTTAATATTAAACTAGGTCCAGGAGGTATAGAAAAATAAGTAAACCATGAAAGGCAATATGTAATAAGAGAGGTGACATGCATACACAAAAGACTATAGAATGTAATGATAAAATTGATACATCCCTCAGGATACTTCATTCACTTGAATGAGCTCTGTGCCACACGTGATTGCAAAATCAGAATCATTTCTTCTAGTCCATTATTACAGTCCGTTTTTGAAACCATGTCCATTAAGTTTACCAAGTTATGACTTTATACACTAGAATTACTACTACAACTATTATTATTATTATTAATTGTTCTCTTTGAGCTTTTTCAAATGAATACCTGTCTAAATATATTAGGCTGCACATTGCCAAGCCTCTAACCACTGGAAGGGAGCAGTTTCATATGCCTCCATTTGCTTCCAATGTTTCCTTTTCAGTTGTCATAACTGTTATGATAGGTAGAATTGCAGGATGTCTCTCAAGCCCTCATCCTCCTTTATTTGCTTCTCTTTACTTGAGTGCAGGCAAAACCTATGAAGATTATGACATATCATTCCCCTAATTAGTTTACTTAGGAGCTCTGGTGGCATAGCCCCTAAGGCATTTGACTGCTAACCAGAAGGCTGGCGGTTCAAACCCACTAGCCACTCCTTGGAAAGAAGATTGGACAATCTACTTCCATAGTGATACCACCTCAGAAACCCAAGGATGGGTCACTATGAGTCAGATCTGACTTGAGGGCAGTGAAAATTAAGTTACTTACTAATCATTTGAGTTTAGTTTATCAAAAGATAGATTGTCTTGATGAGCCAGACCTAATCAGGTGATTCCTTAATAGAAGTTCTGGTTTGTTTCTAAAAATAGAGAAATTAAAAATTTAAAAGGACCTTTAAATCAAAAATCCAAACCATTTGTCATCTAGTCAATTATGACTCATGACTACACTCCATAGGCTTTTCCGTTTTTCAGATCCTTGAGAAGTAGATCACCAGCACTTTCTTCAAAGGCACTTTTGGATGGATTTGATCCACTGACCTTTCAGTTAGTAGCCATGCACTTAAACATGTGTGTCACCCAGGGACTCCAAGGGGGCCTATCCAAACAAAAAACAAACCCATTGCCATTGAGTCAATTCTAACTCATAGCTACCTTCATAGGACAAAGTAGAACTACCCCATAGGGTTTCCAAGGCTGTAAATCCTTTTGAAAGCAGACTGCCACATATCTCTCCAGTGGAGCAGGCTGGTTTATTTGAACTACCAATGTTTCAGTTAGTACTGAGTACTTAACCACTGCACCATCAGGGCTCCTTAAAGGGTCTATAAAAAAGATCAAAGGGAAAAAAAAAATGGCCTCTAAATTTTGGGGGTGGTCTCAGATAAGAGCTTATAAGACAAAACTCCCTTCCATACCTTCTCAGGTCATTTCTATCTCTGGTCATTCCCTACCAAACCCTGAAAGCTGATCCTCTTTTGAACACCAACTCTCTTTAGAATCTCCATTGAGTAGTGTTGGACTATTAGCCACTCTCCCTAGGGACTATAATATGGCTTATTTCTTCCACATTTTGATTATCTTTAAGAACCTCTCAGTTTAAGAACCAATCAAGTTTTTTTTTTTTTTTTTTTTCCAGGAATCTTGTTGCTACCATCACAGGGAAGCTTTCAATTTCTGTATCTGCTAAAGGTTAATTATGCTAGAAAATAGTAGATGAGTATATTTGTACACTTATTACCCTTCTGCCATGTTGCTTGTGATTGTTCAGTCCTATTTAAAGATGTGTAGTTTTATTTTTTGAATAATTAACATTTTGAGTATTATTCTCTTTAGTGTTAGTCTATTGTAGGACAAGATTTATGATTGATTTCACTTCCATGGAGTTGGATCTGACTTCTAGCAATCATCCCTCTTTGGGTTTCTGAGGCAGTATCACTATGGAAGTATGTTGCCCAATCTTCTTTCTGAGGAGGGCTTGGTGGGTTTGAACCACCAGCCTTCTGGTTAACAGTCAAATGCCTTGGGCATTAGACTACCAGAGCTCTCGGTGTTTTAAATTAATTTTGTTGCTACTATTTTTGTTGTAATAGTAATGAATCCAGACTCACATTTTCTAGTTTCACCTTATATGATCTTACTCCAAGAAGAAGGATTTAAGTAATTAAAAGAGCAGGAGGAATGGTAGGAAAAGAATTTCTAATTTTTTACTTGAGTCATTCTTTAAATAATATGTATTGTATTATTTTCCCCCAAAAAAATGTATACTAATGTCCTAATGATTTGTATGTGTTTTATACTCCAGGACCAATCAATCTGAGTGTGTTCTTAAAAAAGAGGGAAAGAAACACACACTCACAGAGACAGAGGGAAGAAACCATGTGAACATTCATCTATAAGCCAAGGAAACTTAAAGCTATTTGAAATTGAGAGAGACAAGAAAGAACCTTCCTCCTAAAACCTTCAGAGAAAACATGGCACTGCCAGCACTCTGCATTACAACTACTAGCTTCCACAATTGTGGTGATACATTCCTATTATTTCAACAAACTACTTTTTGATATTTTGTTACCACAGACCTCTGGAACTAATAAATTAACTATTTTAAAAGACTTAATTCAATCTTGTCCAAGTAACACCTTCCTTTTTCATATTCCCTGCCCTCTCCCAGACCACAACACTCATGTCTTATTTTCCAAAGCCATCATTCCACCCCAACTATCTTAGGAGGTAGCATATGATCAAGATCTGATAGGATTGGAGGAAGAAATCCAATCTTCACTGAAGGAATTGGCAAAACACAGGTCTTCAAGAATTGGTGGAATACCCTTTGAACTGTATCAACAAATAGATGCAGTATTGGAAGTGGTCACTCATTTGTGCCAATAGATTTGGAAGAGAGCTACCTAGACAATTGACCAGAATAAATTCATATTTGTGCCCATTCAAAAAAAAGGTCATCAATGGAATGCAGAAATTATTCAATGATATCATTAATATCACCCACAAGTAAAATATTGCTGAGATAATTCAAAAGTGGTTGTAGTGATATATCGACAGGGAACTGCCAGAAAATCAAGCTAGATTGAGAACACAATGTGACATGAGCAATATCACTGATGATGTCAGATGGATCTTGGCTGAAAGCAAAAAATATCAGAGAGATATTTACCTATGTTTTATCTAAAGCAAAGACATTTGATTGTGTGGATCATAACAAATTATGAATAACATTGTAAAGAATGGGAATTCCAGAATACTTAGTCGTACTCCTGAAGGAACTGTATAGACCAGGAGGCAGTCATTCAAATAGAACAAGGGGATACTGCATAGCTTAAAATCAGGAAAGGTGTGCATAAGAATTTTATCCTTTCACCATACTTACTCAATTTGCATGCTCAACAAATAATCGGTGAAGCTGGACTATATGAACATGAATGCAGCATCAGAATTTGAGGAAGACTCGTTAACCTAGGAGCTCTGGTAGCATAGTGTCTAAGGCACTTGATTGCTAACCAGAAGGCTGGCGGTTCAAAACCACCAGTCACTCCTCAGAAGGAAGGTTGGGCAATCTACTTCCGTAGTGATACCACCTCAGAAACCCAAGGAAGGGTCACTATGAGTTGTGTCCGGCTAGATGGCACATAACAACAACAACACAACATTAACAACCTGCAATATTCAGATGACACAACCTTGCTTGCTAAAAGAAAAGAGGACTTGAAGCACTTACTGATGAAGATCAAAGACTACACCCTTCAGTATTGATTATTCAACATAAAAAAGCAAAATTTCTCACAAATGTACTAATAAGCAACATCATGATAAGTGGAAAAAAAAAAAAAAAAAGAAGTTGTCAAGGATTTCATTTTACTTGGATCCACAATCAATTCCTATGGAAGCAGCAACCAAGAAATCAAATGATGGATTGCATTTGGAAAATCTGCTGCCAAACTCTTTAAACCATTAAAGAGCAAAGGTTATGCTTGAAGACTAAGGTGGGCCTGATCCAAGCCATTATCTTTTCAATAGTCTCATATGCATGTGAGAGCTGGACAATAGATAAGGAATACTGCAAAAGAATTAATGCATTTGAATTGTGATGTTGGCAAAGAATATCGAACGTACCACAGCATGTGAGAAGAACAAACAAATTGTTTTTGGAAGTACAGCTGCAATGTTCCTTAGAAGCAAGAAAGGCCAGAATTTATCTGCTGTATTTTGATTCTATTGTCATCGGGGATTAGTTACTGGAGGAGGATATCATTCTTGCTAAAGCAGGGGATCGGCAAAAAAGGGGAAGCTCCTCCATGAGATGAATTGACATAGTGGGTGTGACAATGGGCTCAAGTATGACAATGATTATGGGGATGGTGCAAGACTGGGCAATGTTTTCTTATGTCATTTTTAGGGTTGCTATGAGTTGGAACTGACTTGATGGCACCCAACAACAACAACAACAACAATAATTCAAATCACTGCCAGTAACACATTATTTTTCACTTTACCCAGCCCTCTTCCAGACCACACTACTCAAGTCTCATTCTCCAAAACCAACACTCCCCTGAAACCACCTGAATCTGAGCCAGTGTCACTTCTCTCTTTCCAGTAACTCACAGCTTTTGTGATATAAACAAATTACCTTCACTTACCAAGTATTGTTTCTTCTTAATTTTTCTGGTCTTCTATCTTTCCATCTGCTTTCACATTATGGTTTTCAATATTTCAGCAGTCCCTCCAAGATTCTTCTCCAAGAAAGAATAGGTCATGTGTGTGGAGAAGTTGCTTGAGGAAATATTGTGTTTGTATCCAAGAGAGGAAGGGTAAATAGTAAATCAGTTACCTTTATGTCAACTCCAATTTATGACAACCTCATATGTGTCATAGTATAACTCTGTACCATAGGGTTTTCAATGGCTTTTTTTTTTTTTTTTTTTTGAGTAGGTCAATAGACCTTCCTTCAGCAGAACCTCTGGACTTGAACTCCCAGCCTCTGGGTTAGTAGCAAGCTTGTTAACCATCTGTACCACCAAAGAAATACAGAGCAGTGTAGAAGCTGATGGTTACTTATTAATGATCGTTCTTTCTTCCTTGATAATTTTGTTCTTTCTTTCTGCATCTCTCTATATATTTATTTTATTTTATTTTAACTTTCCTTTATTATTACGTTCCCTTAAAATTTCTTGATTAAAAAAAACAAATCAAACCCACTTCCACTGACTTGATTCTGATTCATAATAACCATGTAGGACAAAGTAGAACTGTTACACAGAGTTTCTAATGCTGTGATCGTTAAAAAGGTAGACTGCACATCTTTCTCCTATGGTACAGCTGGTGTAGTTGAATTGCTGACCTTATGATTAGCAGTCGAGTGCTTGAAAACTGTACCACCTAGCTCCTGAATTTATGGATTAATACCTGCTTAAATGATTTGGCATTTGAATCAAAGTCTCTGGGACCATATCTTCAAGATTGTGTAGCTCTAAGTAAGGTTTCTAATGTAGAATATGAGCAAATTATATATTTCCCTTCCAATTAGGTTGATAAAATACTGTGCTCAGAAGCTTGAATGTATAGACTTTGCACTCTAGAATATTTACAGAGAGCAAGCAACCCAGAATGGACCACTGTTTTGCACCCTCATTCAAGTAACCTGATTTTCTATAAAAATACCTAAAAATTTTGAGCTAGAAGAGCTTAATTGGAATCTGCTTTACTTGTCCTGTTCCCATTTGTACTCTTCATGTATATTACACTGACTGAAACCTACAGGGATTCATAATGAATAAAAACAGGAAGAAAAGGAAAAACAATAAACAACATAGTATCAGAGTTCAAGTTAAACTGTACAGTAGGAGGCATTTTTGTTGTTGTTGTTGTTTTATCATTCTCTTCTAAATGGTTTATCTAGTAGACATAGAAGTCAAACTCTGCATTTATAAAAAAGTACATTGAAGCAAGAGGACCGAAAACTGCTATAATACACAGTATCAGTTTAAAATAATAACACACACACAGAAAAAGTTAATAGCAAAATACTGAGCTGATCATACAAAGACCTTTAACTATTTTATGTGAGGTTTTGTGGTGTTTAAGACATTTACTTGTATAAACACACACACACAAACATATACACACATATGTATATTATATATACAGAAAACAAAACAAACTCCCTGCCATTGAGTCGATTCTGACTCATAGCAACCGCTCCTTGGGTTTCCGAGGTGGTATCAAGGAAGACTGGGTGATCTACTTCTGGAGTCATGCCACCTTGGAAACCCACAGGAGGGGTCACTAAGGAGCTCTGGTGGCGTAGTGCCTAAGGCACTTGACTGCTAATCAGAAAGCTGGTGGTTCAAACACACCAGCCACTCCTGGGAAAGAAGGTTGGGCAATCTACTTCCATAGTGATACCGCCTCGGAAACCCAAGGAGGGGTCGCTGTGAGTCGGGTTCAATTTGATGGCAGTGGGTTTGGTGATTTGTTATCTCTACAGAAGTAAATTGCCCAGTCTTCTTCCGAAGACTGGCTGGTAGGTTTGAACTGCCACACTTCTGGTTAGCAGTCAAATGCCTTAAACACTATGCCACCACAGCTCCTTATAGTTAATGCAGTAGTTCATAATACCTATAACATATATCTGTGTATATAACATACATATGTGTATATGTATATATCTCTGGTGATGTAGGATACTGATTGTAAAACAAGCAAGCATGCTGGATTTAAAGACTACAAGCAATAAGTCTCATTAAATCTGCTATCAACAGCATTTTGCAATCTTTTATTAGTAGGTTATATATAAAGACTCCTTTGAATTTTTAAAATCCATTGCTATTGCTTTCCATACAAGTGTTGGTACAGTAATATTGTGAATGACCTACATTCTCCAGATTAATATTGCTTAGTTCCACTTTTTCTTACTAATAAAAGAATGCACTCAGGCAATGAAGTTGGAAGATTAGTCATTGTGTTTTGTCCTAGGACTATGGTCAAACAAATTCTTTTAAAGCATTCCATTCTGAGCAACACCTCTATGCTTGGGTGAAATAAATCCAGTAGGCTGAATATCTCCTCAATTAGATATCAACCTTAAACAAAATAGCATAGTGTGTACTACTGCACTGGGATACTCTGGTCTTTTCCCTTTACGAAAGTTATGCCTTTTCTCAGGACTAAGTTTGGGCAATCTACTTCTGTAGTGATACTGCCTAGAAAACCCAAGGAGAGGTCACTGTGAGTCGTATACGACTCCATGGCAATGGTTGTGTGGTGCTTAAGGGATCTTCATGGTATGTGAAATTGTGTTAGAGCTTAAATTCTAAAACACCTGGGGTTGTGGAGGGCTGTGGTCTACTGTGGGCACCCTAACTCCATTTAGAGGCTTAACATGAGTTTCAGATGCAATTTGGGTTCTTTCTGACCATTAAACCAGCACTGTGGCTATGCACAGACAAGTTCTAGGGCAAACCTAAGGAGGGAAATTTGCCTTCAGAAAGATTATGGCTGAAAGTAGACTATGCTCACGTAAAGAATTAGGGAATTTTCCTGAGTGTGTCTTTTGCTGATTTAGATTAAAGTTGGGGTCTTGGCATTGCTTGGTAGCCACCTTGTCACTGAGAGCAGTATGGCCTGGAGTCACAGCCTGTCAGGACCAACACCTAGCCAGGTAATCAACGTCCAGAAACAATCCTGTAACACTTTTCTATCTTCAATTCAAGGTATGGTCTTTTCCCTTTTTCTTTTTTTCATTTATTGTGGTGAAACACACACAACAAGACATTTGCCAACATAATAACATCCACATTTACAACTCAGGGATATTTATGACATTTTTCATGTTGTTGCACCATTATTGCTATCTTTTTCCTAAGTATTCCACCACCATTAGCAAAAACTCAATGCCTCCCAAACATATAAAAATAGTGATTGATTCTTCCATGTCTTTAAAGAATGTAGCTGGGATCTAGTTTGGAATTGCATTGAATGTTTAGATTGCTTTGGGTAGTATTGATATTTTTACAGTGTTCCATCTTCCTATCCATCAGCACAATATATTCTTCCATTTATATAGATCTCTTATAGTTTCTTGAAGTAGTATTCCATAGTTTTCTTTGTATAGGCCTTTTGTGTTCCTGGTAAGAATTATTCCCAAGTATCTTGTCTTTTTGGTAGCTATTATAAATGGTACTGATTTCCTTTTCAGAGACCTCTATGCTGGTGTAGAGGAATTCAACTGATTTTGTACGTTGATCTTGTATTCTGCCACAGTGTTAAATCTTTCACTTCCAGAGGCTTTCTTGCTGCATTTTTTTGGGTTTTCTATATATAGGATCATATCAACTGCAAATAAGGATAGTTTTACTTCTTTCTTACCAATTTGGATGTCTTTTATTTCCCTGTTTTTCCCTTATTGCTCTGACTAGGACTTCCAACACAATGTTGCATAGAAGTGGTGATAGAGAGTATCCTTGTCTGGTTCCTGTTGGAAGGGGAATGGTTTCAGTCTCTCTCCATTGAGAATAATATTGGCTGTTGGTTTTGGATATGTCCCCTATATTATGTTGAGGAATTTCCCTTCTATTCCTATTATTCTCAGCATTTTTATCAGGAATGGTTGTTGGATTTTAGCCAATGTCATGTCTGCATCTATCGGTATGATCATGTGATTCTTCTCCCTGATTGTACTTATAAGATGGATTATGCTGATTATTTTTCTAATGTTGAACCATCCTTGCAAACCTGGTATGAATCCTGCCTGGTTATGATGTATTATTTTTTGATATAGTGTTGGAGTCTATTGGCTAGGATTTTGTTGAATATTTTTGCATCAATATAGATGATGGATACTGGTCTGTATTTTTCCTTTCTAGTGGTGTCTTTGCCTGGTTTTTGTAAGAGTTATGCTTGCAAACTTGTTATGCTTGGGAGCTCTGGTAGCATAGTGGCTAAGGCACTTGACTGCTAACCAGAAGGCTGGCGGTTCAAATCCACCAGCCA
>NW_006922469.1:202782-203388 GCF_000298275.1 Orycteropus afer afer
TTGGAAGGAAGGTTGGGCAATCCTACTTCCGTAGTGATACTGCCTCGGAAACCCAAGGAGGGGTCGCTATGAGTCAGGGCTGACTCGACAGCAAAACAACAACAACAACAAGCAAATTCAGGACTCGTTGATTTTTCTATTGTCTTTCTATTTTCTACTTCATTTACTTCTGCTCAAATCTTATTATTTCTTTTCTTCTGGTGACTATAGTTTTTTTTTTTTTTTTCAATCTTTTCCTTCTAATTATTGGAGATGTTGGGCTAAGGTGTTGATTTTGGCTCTTTCTTCTTTTTTGATGTGTGTATCCTTTGCTATAAATTGCCCTTTCATCACTGCTCTTGTTGTGTCCCAAATATTTTGTTATGTTGTGTTTTCATTCTTGTTTGATTCAAGGGATTTTTTAAAGTTCTTTTTATTTATTTATTTATTCTATTACTCAGTTGTTTTTCAAGAGGGTGTTAGTCAGTTTTTATGGGTTTGCTCTTTTTGGTGTTAGTCAGTTTTCATGGGTTTGCTCTTTTTCCATTGGGCTGGCTAATTTGATTTCTAATTTTATAGCATGGTGTCTGAGAAGATGATTTACACTATTTCAAAGTTTTTAAATTT
>NW_006922469.1:203838-204702 GCF_000298275.1 Orycteropus afer afer
GGAAACCCAAGGAGGGTTCGCTATGAGTTGGGTCTGACTCAACGGCACATAACAACAACAACTACAGTGATACTGCCTTGGAAACCCAAGGAGGGGTTGGTATGGGTAAGATCCAACTCAAAGGCAGTGAGTTTAGACCAGCAGTGTGAAGGATCTTTTTGTCACTTCCATTCTGTTAAAGTCTGCTTTATGTATTTTGGGGGTCTTTCATTGGGTGTGTAGATATTATTACAGTTATGTCCTCTTGTTCAATTGTTCTTTTAACCATTTAATGTCCTTCCTAGTCTCTGAATGTGTTTTTTATCTTAAAGTCTATTTTATCAGAAATTAATATGGCTAATCCTGTTGTTTTTTGGTTGCCCTTTGCTTGAGATATCTTTTTCCAATCTTTGATTTTTAGTCTATTTTTCTCTTTGTGTCTAAGATGAATCTCTTTTAAACAGCATATTGATGGGTAGTGTTTTCTTATCCAGTCTTCAACTCTGCATCTCTTGATTGGTGCATGTCATCCATTGATAATTAGTGTGATTATTGAAAAATATTAATTTTTTGATGTCATGTTTGTATTTGTTGTTGTTGTTGTGTTGCCAATTTCTTTGTGCCATATAATTTTTCTGGGCTGAGCTCATTTTGTTTATGAATCATGTTATAATCTCCTTCATTACTATTGTTTCAATATTTGCTAAATATTTGTGATTGTCCTGTTTTTCATTTTGATGCAAATATTTATTATTTTTCTTTTATGTTACCCTGTGATTTATTATTTTCTTCCCAAGCTTAAAACAGTATGTTCTATCTCATAATTATCTTGACTTTCTCACCATTTTGAAGTTTTATAAGTATACTATTTGTTCCCTCTTTTTG